>NC_081413.1:275438523-275738523 GCF_030272615.1 Cryptomeria japonica
ATATTTTGCACACATACGAAAAAACAACTTTTAGGCAATCAAATCATTCCTCACCTTCACCTGAAAAATTTAACCTACAGTCAATATTTTTGTCTAAAAGGTTGCACAAATCTACCAACTCTAAAACCTTGATATTTATAGTTCCATTTTTCGTATATTGTGAATAGATTGAAGCAACAACTATAAGAAGATTAGTTTTGGTTTGTCTCATTTAAAAACTAGCATATATATCTTTAAGAAATCTATATTAAAAAAATGTCGATAAATATATTTAAAATACATATAGTTTTTGATAGGTAAATAACTGGTAGGGCCAACCCCCATTAATATTAATAAGTTTCAAAAATTACATTAAATTGTTCAACATAAAGCAAATAAAGTCTTTAAAAAACCACCTATGATCAACAACCATGTCTACTGTAACATAGCATCTATTAGAGGGGATGACTATTCTGTAAAATTTCTCCTCCCTCTATATCATCTATACCCTAAATACATATCCCTGTGTTCAAAACATGAATAGAGATATAGGCTTTAATATATCTTTCCATCATATACAGAAACAACACCTATGATATAACCTATAAGATAACCTGGTCATGGTGATGCTTAATCTTTTTCTTTGGCCTCTTCATCCTCTGTATCTGTGTCATCTATCTCATCTCCCAGTGTTTTTTGCTCCATCTCAAATTGATACATAATGGGGCACTCTCTGCTACAGGTATAGTGGACTGGTTCCCGAGATTTGGCCATGAAATATCTTAGCTCTCCCTCCAGGCAATCCTCTTCCATCTTCGCTACATTAGAGATTTTTAATTCCATAGGTGACTCAAGTACATTGTCCAACAAACCTTCCTCTCTCATATATGTGTCGTGCCAAGCATCCTCCTCACTTTCAACAACGTTGGTCAAATTTTGAAGAAATATAATGTTCCTCCTAATTGTTGCCCATCTCTTCTCGAATTCCTCTTCTTTCAGAGTCCTAATGAGAGGGAACATTCAGATTTCTTGGTCTCTATTCCTCACCATATAGTAGTTTGAGGCATAGGAATAGATTATTTCCCATAAATATTGTCCAAAACCCCATCAATTTTGTCCAAAAATCCAAGCTTGAAGAGAATATGGCATAGTTTCTTGCCTTCCCCTTTTTCACATCAAAAAACAACATAGCAAGAAACATTGCAGTAATGTCAGAGTTTACCCTATAGCAGTGGTAGGCACGCAGAAACTCGTCGCCCAGAATTGCCTTTACCGCATGAAGCACCAAGCGATGCTCTGTTCTCACAATGGATACAAGCCTTTTCTTTATAATTTATCCAATGAATTCCATTTGTCTCTTCGTCACCCTAAGCAACGTGGGTGTATCCATTCTATAGTGCCACAATTCACCAATATCACTACGAAATATTGCTTTGTCTTGTTTTGGCTTTAATAGAGCGACATTTCTCAAAAAATCCAAAGTTCCTTAAATTTGAGCCAATTGATTTCTCTGTGTGAGATGTGTTGTTAGTCCATCCTATTATTGATATGTGATTTGCAACAAGCATTCCAATTCATCATCACGCGATCCTCCCATATATGGCACATTAATTAATAATAACATTCATTCCCCTCGCACATGTCAATTAATGATTTCCACCATCATTTCATGTTATTGATTTGGATTAGCTTTCGATTCTTTTATAGCCAAGTCACCAGCCATATCATTGCCTTCCTGGTATACATGGTTGATTTTAAAGCTCGCGTACAACTTTCAATCAGCCTTTTTATGGACACTAACCATTTGTTTAATTTCCAATTCAAGTTTTGGTTTTATCTAATGAAATTGATGGTTATAAGAGAATCACCTTTAAGGTGGATATTTTCTACTTCAAGCCCCTTGCTCGATTCCAAATCTTTCAATGTTGCCCTGAATTCTGCCAAATTGTTTGTAGAGACTCATATTGATTCGACTCTTTTTGTAATGACAACTCCAGCCTCATTCCGAGCAACACATCCAATACCACTTGGGCCCGGGTTACAACCTGAGGCACCATCAAAATTTATTTTAATCCACCCAAGCCCTGATGTCTCCCATTTTACATTCTATCGGGATTCTGTTGAATTAGTTGTGCTAGTTCCAAGCAAAGGGGGATTATTAATCCATTGAAAAGATTAACCTTTTTCTCATCCCAATTTGTACAGTTGCTTCCTTTTAATGTTTTTTTTCTAGCTACAGAGTTTGCTCATTTTACAATAAGAGCCTCCATCTCTTTTATTAGATTGTCTCTAAGCATAGATTGATCTTTGAATATCCTTCTATTACATTCCTTCCATAATTCCCATATAACTGATGATTGGATCACTTGCCACAAACACCCAAACACACCTTTTTCTTTCCACTTTGGCCACATGCCAAACCAATCCCTCAACTTAAGTGGTATTCGACTTTGCAAATTGAGAATTGTAGTGAAGTGTTTCTAGCAATCTTTTGCATAAGGACATAATAGTAATGGATGATCAACATCTTCATCTTTACATTTGCAGAAAGAGAATCTTTTGAGTCCAAGGATGTCAAGCTTGATCAATCTATCCTGAGTTAGAATTATATTTTGCATTGCCAACCAAGAGAAGACCCCTGCCTTAAGGAGACAATGTTTTCACCACAACAGGTCCATAGGCCATTGCTTGTCCTCCAAAGTAGCCTCTTTCAGTTTGTAGCCAATATTGACTTTATATTCTCCATCCATTGATGCGCACCATCTTATATGGTCATCTTGTTCAAAGACATTTATACACCTGGAGTTTAATATTTATTTTAATTTGACTTTTTGATCTTGAGGGCCATTCACCTCATCAAGCGATTTCTATTTTCACTTTGGGATGTTGTTTCTCCATGTGATGATCCCACAGTCGCATACTTTACTCCCCCAAACATTAATTATTTTCCTCTTGATATCATCCAAGTCTTGCATTTTTCATAGTTCCTAGTGTCCATCCCATGAGTGTAATGACCCACCTTGTTCAACCCAACAAAATTTGACCATTCTTTTTTTTTGTTTAATTTAATCATTTGTGTTTGATTCAATTGCATACTCCAGGCATCCATCCATTTGGATTAGACATTCATCCATCTGGGATGAGCATCTAACCATCGGGTTAGGCATCTGTCCATACGGGACATAATATTTCATCTATCCAATACGGGATAGACATCTACCCATACGGGGTAGGCATCTATCCAATCGGGATAAGAGGTGCTCTGACCAGAGACTTAGACTCATCGGGACCATTCGGGTCCTGAGCCACTCACTAAGTACTACACTCTTCTAATAGGAGTGCACCGAGGTCCTCGTCCTTAGGAGAAATTAGAATAACATAATACAAGCTTCAATTCTACCTCGGAATTTGGCTTAAAGCCTCGGGAAGTCAAGCGAATCCATACGGGATTCCTTCCGAGTATGCATTGAATTAATTTTTCCATTTTTATTATACTTATCTTTCAATTTAGGATTCTACTCAATCCTTCTTCTTACCAAGCCTAGACCCCACCCACGAACGCCTGAGTACTAGGGACAACTTCGTCCCTAGACTGCCTACATACCCGTTTCGGCACGGGATCTAGGCATAAAGTATGTAGTTCTATTTTCTACTCTATGGTTTGACGTAAACTGATTAGTGGGTACGCAACCCTTTCTAGGGTCAATGCCCCAGACAGTTTCTCTGTAGTTGCTACCCACGGTGGTAGCACTTAAGCAAAGGCTCAAGGTGGCCTATTGCTTGTGGCCTAAAACAACTAGATCCTAATACTTATCATAAGCATCACCCTTGACCCAATTGTCAATCGTCAACAACTCTTCAAGATTAAATCAATTTCATAAAAGCATTTCACTTAATCAACCCTAAAGGGGGTTTACTATGGTTTAACTCAGTAGATGTAAAAATCATTTAAGGACTATCTTATTAGATTATCGATCGAAGGGGGATTACCTGCCCCTTGGATTTTAACTTCCAAGTGTCCCTTATTACTCCTGGACGATTTATAGGGATGATGCCACAGACATCGTTGATGCAGCTTTATTAGGCGTTAAGTGCAGTAGTTCAACACGACAACATTACCCGTAAGCGTGACCCAGAGGCACTATATATACCGAATGCTGCTAGGTTTTAGTTTTCTAACTAAGAAGCTATGAAAACATCATGCTTGAAAATAATTATGAATTGAATGTACATAATTGCAAAGTTTAATTAATTAAAATAACTACTTCTATGGCATTCAATTACCACTTGATAGTATTACCATTCTTCTACAACTAAACTATTTAATATATAATTGCATGATAATGACAATTATGAACTCACATATTAAAATGAGTAACTTGCATGAAAATGATGGAAATGTAACTTGATCATCAATGAATGCAAATTAATATATAGCAAAAATAGTGTCATTTACATGCAAAATTAAGCAATGTTTACTTCCATGATGAGAATAATTAATTATAGCGTTACTAGTTCAAAATGAACAATTAGTTTAAAACTTTTTGGCAATTTTGGATCAAATCATAATAATATAACTTAATTTTTTTAAATGAATCTGAAAATTATTGACCAAGTAACCCAATAAATCTACAATGGGTTGAGAGATTTCAATTATACACATAAATTTAAAAATTACAAATTCACTACACAATGATCCTAATTACTTATAAATTTTCCTAAGTTTAATTTTACTAACTTAAAATTTATAACAATTAAACTTAAAATTTAACTAAGCAATTATTAACAATTTTTAAATTGTAATTTAATATATAAAAACAAATTTAAATAACTAAAAAAAAGAAAACGAGGTTTTGTTTTAAAATAATGGGAAGTGGGGAGGGGCCCACGAGTCCCATCATCACTGCGGACCTGCGGGTGCAAGCCCGCAGTGATGAGGGGACCGTCGTGGTCCCCTCCACTACCCTGCGGCCACTGTCGTAGCAGTGACCGTAGGTTAGTGGAGGGTACCACTCTCCTGCGGGTAATAACTCTGCCTCATCCCCCCCTGCGTCGATCCACTATGCGAAGTTAAATTTCTTCGTACGATTTTGCCTAAAATGTGTTTGCATAAACTTTTAACGATAATATATATATATATATATATATATATATATATAGTTTTCATTTTCAATTTATTCAAGCATAGAGAGAAATATATAGCTAGATATATGTGTAATAGAAATATTAATGCAAAACAAATGAGAATAAGAATTTATTCACAGGGATGAATAACACGGAGAACTAAATTGTTTCAGCAATGTACAAAACTAATATTCACAGAGAGATTTATACCTCATTTTTCAACTAATATTCACAGAGAGATTTATACCTCATTTTTCAACTAATATTCACACAGAGATTTATACCTCATTTTTCAACTAATATTCACAGAGAGATTTATACCTCATTTTTCACAGAGAGATTTGAATACAATGAGGTTTATATTTTATTATCAGACATTTTCTGTTCATAGGGAAGTAAGATTTTAATGTAAGAAAAGATTTACATTTAAATTCTCAATCCAATAATGAATTTAAGAGAAGAGAAACATGGACAGGATTCATACACAATAGTTATCACTTAATCACACAAAGAAGATTTTTAATCTTAGAAAAAGAAATTTAAATAAGGAGAATATGATTTTATTTTTTTTGCACAGATAAAAGAAAATCTTTTGGAAAAACAAAAGCAAGATTTGATATATATTTTTTAAAGAAAATTAAATAAATAATAAAGCTATCTTTTACATGCATTATATGAAAGTACTTTTATCAATATTTATCCCTAAATAAGAAGAAAAGATTTGCAATCTAATAATTTTTATTTGTTTTTATATAAAAGAAGATCTAGGAGCAATATTTTTTGATAATACAAATTTCTCATATGTAAATGACAAAAGAAGAGAACCTGGCTTATCGAAGCTCGATGTTGAATCTTCTCCAATCTTCTAGCTATCCTTCCTTGCAACTTGAGAGAAATCTTCAAGAACAACTTAACAATCCTACAACGAAAATGAGACTACCAAAGAAGATCCTACTAACAACAAGAAAACTTGGAAAATTTTCTTCAAAATATAATCAACTCCCTCTTATGAAAAATTGCATACAATATATAAGAAAAATCCCTTAATTCCACTATCTAGAGAAATTAATTAAGAATGAGATTCTTTTCCAATATTGGACTCATGCAAATTGATTAAAAACCTAGTGGGGGAGTTACATGCAAGGCATTGAAGATTCCTCTAGAAGCTTCCAATTCCTCCTACAACATGTGCCATAATTGGGAGTGGGAAAATAAAAATAAAAATAATTATATTCTCCGAGTATGTGTGTGTGTGTCCATTTTTATTCTTTTATAATATTTATTCAATCATTTTCAATAGCTCAACCAAAAATATAATAGAATTGTATCAAATCAAAAAGTGATAAAGGAGGGTTGTGACAATGAGTCATCCTAGAATGAAGCTTTTTGTCAATTTTTGACATCCCAAGTGATGTACTTGATGATCATGTCCTTGCAGTCAAGTATAAAGTTCCAAATTACAGAGCCTTTAGGGGGATTTCTGACATTGAGGATTCAAATAGGATCTTCGGAATCTAGATATTTCTTTCTCAATATCCGAACCTATTTTGAGTTGCTTTGATACATACTCCAAATAAGTTTGGCACCCATTGCAACATTCATGATATTTAGTTGCTTTACACCAACCCCTCTTGCTTCTCGAGGCATACAAATCTTGTCCCATGAGATAAGAGAAAACTTTCGAGTGTCGTTGGTCCCATTCCAAAATAATTTCCTCAAAATTTTGATTAAGTTATCTATTACAGCCTCATAAATCTTTAGGCATGACATAGAGTAGATTGGTATAGCAGATAAGACTACTTTGATCATTAAGATTCTTCTAACAGATGTTAGCCATTTGTCTTTCCATAATTCCATCCTATTTTTGCATATGTTGATGAGATCTTCCCAATAAGATGTTTTTTTCAACCCTACAAATAGTGGTAACCCCAAACATTTCCCTGGAAAACATGTTGTTCTCAATCCAAGAATTCTAACTTTTTTTGTTTGGAGACTGGGGTGAGTATTAAAGAAAAACACCTTTGATTTTCTCCAATTGATACTCTGACCAGAGGCCATGTTGTAGTCATCTAACAATTTTTTTATGGACCTTGCTTCACATTTTGAGGCCTTCCCAAATAGTATTGTGTCATCAGTAAATTGTTGATGGGTGACTGGGTCCATTCCATTTGTGATGCTTATACTCTGTCAATGTCCTTCAAGCCTGCACTGTGTTATACATTTGTCTAATGCCTCTTCCATGATTATAAAAAGGAAGGGTGACAACAAATCACCTTGTCTGTTTCCTCTAGTTGATTCAAATAAACCATGAGATTTACCATTCACAAGCACTAAAAACTTTGGGGATCATATGCAACTTCTAATCCATTCAACCCATCTATCCTCAAATCCAAATTTATTAAAAACTTTTAGTAGAAATTGTCTATCCACGAGATCATGTTCTTTTAGGATGTCTAATTTAACAATCATACAAGGAGCTCTGAGTTTTCTTGCTAAGTGAATTGCTTCATGTGCCACAATGATTCCTTCCACAATCGACCTTCTCGGAGAAAAACCACTCTGCTCATCTAAAATTACTTGATTTATTACCTTTTTTAACCTATTAGCTATGACCTTTGTGATGATCTTGTAAGTAATGTTGCATATAGCTATTGGCTTGTAATCATTCATACTATGTGCTTCTTTCTTTTTAGGAACTAATGCTATGAATGTGTGATTCATTTCCCTAAGCATGGTGTTTTTCTCCTAGACTCTTCCACTGCCTCCCATAGATCATCCTTCACAATGTCCAAAAAGAATTGAAAGAATCTGGTAGGAAATCCATCAAGGCCTAGTGGTTTGTCAAGGTTGAGTTGAAAATTAGCAACTTCAATTTCTTCTAATGAAACTAGCTTGTATAGCTCTAGGTTTCTGCTTCATTGATTAATGAGGGTATTTTGTTTAAGAAACTATCCCTTTCATCAATATGAACTAGAGAATATCTATTCATTATTGACTGAAAGTGTCTGATTACTTCCTAATTTGCCTCCTTTGTGGTTTGTGTCATCGTGTCATCCTCTCTTTGAATATCCACAATTATTTTCCTTCTTTTATTAACAATGGTAGATTTATGAAAGAATTTTGTGTTCTTATCCCCTTCTTTCAGCCATATTTCTCTAGATTTTTGCCTCCAGTATATGTTTCTTCTCTTGCCAGTAGCTCAGTCTGTTGGGCCTTAAGTTTTCTTTCTTTTTCAAATTCGACTGTATCCATCCCATTCAAAATGACTACCTTGTTTAGCTATTGTAGTTGCTCTTCTACTTTGGCTTTCTCTTCAAATATATTTTGAAAATGCACTTTGTTCCATTCTTTTAGCTTGTGCTTAATATGAGAGATCTTTTTGAAAAGAAGGTAGAGTTTGGAATGATTTCCAATTATGATCTCATTCCACCACATCTTCATCAAATCCATGATGGATGGGTCCCTGAGCCATTTTTTTTCAAATTTGAATGGGGAGCCAACTTCCTATCCTTAGGCCATTTGAATAAAGACACAAAGAAATGATCTGAGCTAGTGTATGGAAGTATAGCCGCCTCATAGGTATTTGTAGTTTCAATCCAATCCCCATATAAAAACATCGGTCCAATCTTTTTGAGATGCTGGTGAATCCCCCCCTCCTCTTAGTCCAGATAAATCTTCCATTTTTGGTTGGACATCCCTGAGATGATTTTAATCCATAAAGTATTGAAAATCCATTTAAACTCTTAATAGAATTTGCACTCCTCCTTGTTTTTTAGAGTTATCAAGAGTGGAATTGAATTCTCCACTAGTTATGGTTTTTGTATCATTCTACTACTTTATCTAATTAGTAATGTCATTCTATAATTCTCTTTTATCTATGGTGGAAATTGGGCCATATACATTGATGATCATAAAGATTATATTTTGACTGAGAAGCTTACAACTAACTGCCATCTTGTTTTGATTCTCCACCAACAAATAACTTTGAGTGGATAATGAATTCCATAAGATACCTATTCCACCAGATGCCCCATCAGCCTCCACAAAAAAACCATCCTGAATTCGCCAAGTTTTCAAGCTCTTCTTACTCTCTTCCAAACTCCATTTAGTTTCTTCTAATAGAAAGATGTCTTCTTTGCTAGTATCAATTTGACATTGAACTAGGTGCCATTTGCTAGGAGAATTTAAGCTCCTATAATTCCATGTAATGAGCTTCATGGCTCCTCAGGAAGGAGTATCTCCTTTCTATTTTTGAGCTTCCTTCATCCCCTGTCACTCCCTGTCATTGCTAATTTTACTTTGTTGGACTTTCGCCCTCTCTACTTTTTCCCTTCAATGTTTGATTTCTTTATGTTGGATTGTGTCTACATTATACCCCTGTTTTGGCATTATGTTCATAGAGCAATCCTTATAACTCTTTTCAGTCTTAGATTCTGATTCATCGGTGGCTGGACCAACCTCTTATTGCTCTGTATCATCATTATCAATATTCAATTCATTCCAATTATCCTCTCCACTTATAGTAGTTGTTGGAAAATCTCCTACTTCCATAATGGAGTTCTCTATTATTGCATTACAACCCTGATCTAGATCCAATTCTAAGTCTAAGCTTATCTCTTTACCACTACCCACCTTTAGCATGCTATGATCATTTCTTGTTTCAATTCTCTTCTCAGTCTCAAATTATTATTTTCCAACATCTTCCTCCATCATATTAGTAAAAAATTCTTCCCTTTCACTCTTGCCATCAATGGGCTCTTTAGAGGCCAGGGTATGCTCCTTATTATCTTGATCTGATTAGGTGCGACACAGTTCTTCCAAAGAAAAGTGATTTGGAGAATCCTTCTTGTGCTCTTCTCTATTCATAAGATCCATTATTAAGTTTAGTTCTCCATTCAGACCTGTGCTCTTGTTATTGTTTGAGCTATTTACTTCTTTTGACATACAATGGAACAACTTCTAATTATATTGGTTGGCCTTATTAATTTCAACCGTCCCATATTACAATCTAACATATCATGCAACTTTGAATTGCATTTAGGGCAAAGGATCTCATGATCTTCTCTCTCCACTCTTTGTAGCCAAATTCCACCCTTGAAGTGTAGTTCTATCTCCGAATGCAATTTTTACTTAGGGGATATGTCTATACACATTCTACCATATGCACCCCAAACCCTATCTTCTAAAATTTGGTCCATAGATATTAAGTTCCCCAATCCCCTTCCAATATCTTTGAGTATCTCATTGCTCCAATATTCCATAAGGATGTTGTATATAGTCTGATCCACACTAGGCCTTTATCAACCTTGTGTTTCCATGGATTGAAGTGTGGGTACCATTTAATTAAGTGCATTCTAGCGCTTTCAAAGTAATGTGGCCCACTATTTAGGGATTTCTCCTTATCTGTTAGATTGGCAAATTCTACCAAGAAAACACCATTAGGCAATGACTTTACACATATTTGGGGACCCCATTTATGATGACACCAATTTTTAATTATACCGTATCCTTCAGCCCTCCACCCCAATTTAATAAAAATGCCTACATTTTGAAGTCTTTCCCTATCTTGGTTTATTTTAGCTTCATCAATTTGAACACGAGGGATTGAAGACATCCAATTTTATTTAGATTGGGGTTTGATGTACCTTCTCCACTAGACTTATTGTTGTTGGCCTAGCACAGTCTTTCCCTTGTTTCTCCAATCATTAGAAGTATCTACATTTAATGTATCAATTTGCCTGGACCACCCATTCCTACCTCTTTTAAACCCTTGTTTGTTAAGGATTTTTGATAATCTATTTCTTTGTCCATAATGTTGTTGCTGCCTTTGATTGGGAAAATTGCTTTGATCCTTTCGATGATTCTGCCATCGCCTTTGTAGCCACGGTGGATCTCATCTACCAAGATATTGATTTGATTGTCAATATCCTCCATAATCGAATTTGGTCTTGTTATTATGTATACCATTCTATTCCTGCATTGGTCACTTCTCCTTGTGATTCCCTTGAAGCCTATCCTTGGTTGTATAACAATTTTCCAAGTTTGATACCTGAGCACATTTGTCAATCCACTAACCACCTTCATAAACCCATTATGGATTATGATTTTCCTACCATCCATATTTAAGTTTTTCCATATTTGTTTTAGCTTGATTTCATAAATCTTCCATGGAGATTTCTTTTCCAAATTCTTCGCTCCATCTGCAGTGGTTAGTTTCTCCAACCCATAGACACTCGTGCCTATTGCTTTGATTGTCTACTAGGGTCTTGTCATGTTCGATGCCTTGATTTTGTTCACCCCTGCCAATTCACTCTTGCTTCTCTTTACTTCAGTGCTCAATTATGATCTTGTGCTCCATGTTTAATAATAACAAACAATATATATTTTATTTTAATATTATTTAATATATGTTATTTTTCTTTAATATTTTTGTATAATTTTTTTATACAATTATGAATTTTAATTTTTTCATATAGACATAAATAACAAATTAATTTTAATTATTAAACTTAATTATATGTGTGCTTGGAAGAAATGAAAATGTGTGAATTTTGGCAGGGCGGGCATCGAGTGATTTTTTCATTTCCTCTGAGGAAATTGCCTGATCTTCTCCACCAATAGTGGTTTTTGATAGGATGAAGTATACACTTAATCATGGCATCCCAGGGATTAGGGCTCCCCTGCCTCAGGAAAAATCGGAATGGCAAGTGGTGTAACCTAAGAAGGCTCGCAGGACTGCTAGGTCAAACCCTCCAAGGAATGCGAACGGAAGTGAACTCGACCAAGGTTATTTTAGGCTGACTTCTTTCAATAGGTTTAATCAGTTACGAAATCTTGAGGAAGGTTATTTAAAACTAGATCCTTGGGCTTGTCGTTCTTTAGAAAATAACAGTAGAAACAAAATTAAAAACCCTAGAGGATGGTAGAATCTCAATTTGCACTTAGAGCTTCTTTAAAGGGCAAGGCTACGATACTGCCTCCCAAACCTTCACCAATGGTTTTGGGTCGAATTAGGGAATCCCAACTTAGATATGGCTAATGTTTTAGAGATCAATGAGAATTTGGTTGTGGATTCAACAATCTTGCAAGGCCTTCAGAGTTTTTGCGAGATGGAAGGGACTCGAATCACATTGGAGGTTCTTGTTGATTGGTTCTTGTCGACTTTCAATTGGATAGTAAGTATTGCTATCCTGTCTGAAAGTTTTCTATATATAGATTGTTTTAGATTGGATTCCAGATTTTAACCCTAATAACATGCAATCTCTTTAGATAGATAGACCAATATTGTTACCTAACCTACCAGTCAAATTAATGGACATTGAAATTATTAGGAAAATTAGTAATCACATTGGCAAATTTGTAGAAACTTGTGATAAATATAAGAAGTATGTGAATTGTGTGATAATAATTAATATGGAAATTAGTATTAAAACCTTAAAACCTATTGAGATTAAGTCAGGGGCATCTTCCTTCCTTATCTATCCAAAATTCTTTAAAGGGATTCTCAAACTAGACCCTACTTCACCCCCAATTCCACCTTCTCAACTGAGTTCCAGTAGGTTCCCTAGGGCCATCATTAGTTTCAATCTAGAAAAGGGAGGGTTTGTGGTTGAGAGAAGCCCTTTGCCATCTAGGCATATTGAGGAACCTGAGGATGTTGAGGATATTGAAGAAGGTGAATTTTTTTATTAACAATGGACAGGAAGACCAGACGACCCCTTCCTCCCCTAGCCTCTGGGCAAATCTCATGTTGGACTCTCCAGGAGCTTCTGCTGAGCTGAGGACCCCCCGCATCTCGAAGGAAAATCCCCAACCTACATCTACTAAGCAGAAGGGTGGGGAATTGGATGATCTCCCTCTTCCCTCTGATCAGGCCATAAGAGTGGCGGATTGTAACAATCTCATAGGCTCTCCCTTTAGGAAAGCTTGCTCTACTAATGTGGAGAGGGTAGGCGAGTTGGTTCAGGATGAGGATCCTACCCACAAAGAGGTTGAAGTCAATTGCATTATTAACTATCTTTGTGACTTGATCACCGAGGAGATCATGAATAAAATGTTGGATGAAATAATTGACAGAGATGAGCTGGATATTAAAAAAAATTGCTAGGTAAATAAATTCTAGCCTCCTCACCTCCCCCAATGGCCTTGGATATAGAAGAACTTCTTGTAGATCTGAATAATAAGGAAAATGAACTTAGGTATCAAAATTTGGGCATTGGATAAATCTACCCCGGACTCTGCTAAGCTCTTCAAAAAGAGGGGTAGGAAATCCCTATGAGAGCTTTGAGCCAATGATGGCTCTGCGGAAGGTCAAGTTAAACTCATGGACATGTTTTGTGCTGGGAAGGGGAAGGTCCTTTCCAAGGGCTCATGAAGATCATTTCATGGAATGTTAGTGGCTTAAATACCCCTAACAAGCAGAGGTTAGTCAAACGTTGTCTGTCCTCTTTCAACCCTGAATTAGTCTTGCTTCAAGAGACTAAATTTGGAGATACAAACTTAGCTTCCTTTGGCAAATGCTTAGGCTTTAGGCAAATTTCAGGAACCCAGGTTTTGGGCCTCCAGAGGTCTAGCTATCATATGGGATCCTCGAAGTATCTCGCTTTCTCCTCTGGTATCTAATCTTAACTGGATGAGTGGGAGAGTAACTTGTCTTAAGAATAATTTAGACTTTATCATTGTAAATGTTTACAAGCCAATTCTTAATGATGATAAAAAAAGAGTCTAGGAGGAAATTGAGAATTTCACAAACTCCCTCAGTCAGGTATGTTTTATAAGAGGGGATTTTAATGCAATTTTGCACCATCATGAGAAGCAGGGAGGCTTAGGTATTAAGGCCTCTCTGGACTTCACTGATTGGATCCATAGGAGTGGTATGTTAGAGATCAATATGGTCAAGGATGCCTTTACTTGGAATAACCATAGGCTAGGATTTAGCAACATTGCAGAGAATCTGGACAGGTTCTTTGTTTTGGGAAGTCTTATCAACTTTCCCTTCACCCTAGAAGCCTCAATTTTACCTTTTTCAGGATTGGACCACTTCCCCATTTCACTAGATTTTCAAGGGTAATATAGCCCTAGGAGATGCCCTTTTAAGTTTGAAAATACGTGGCTTAAAGATGATCATATCCTGGAGCTCCTAAAAGAATGGTGGAATGGGGCCATGATCTTTGGATCCAGGATTTTTAAGGTTGTTAATAAACTTAAGATAATCAAGAAGAATCTTATTCAATGGAATAGGGAGCACTTTGGGAATATCTTTGATAACAAAGCTAAGGTGGAAGCTAAGTTGGCAGAAGTTAATGAACAAGTGATTAGATTTGGTATGGATGAGTGTTTGTTTCTCAAAGAGAAGAAACTTATGGCGGACCATGAATCTATTCTCACCAAAGAAGAAGTCTTCTAGAAACAAAAATCTAGAGAGTCCTGGTTGGAGGCGAGCATAAGAATACCAAAATTTTTCACAATAGTGTAAGAATGAGAGGAGTCAGAAACCATATCTCAAGAATTAAGGATAGTAATGGCTCTGAGGTGGTTAATCCTATTACCATTGTGAAAGAGGTTGTTGATTTCTTTACCCTTATCCTAACCTCGGATCAGAGCCCTCATAACTTAGCCCAAGACATCTTTATCAAGAGTATCCCTAGGCTTTTGAACAAGGAACATTCTGATGCTCTTAATGCCAAATTTTCTCTAGCAAAAGTTGAAGTTGCTCTTAAGAAGATGAGCCCAGATAAATCCCCTGGGCCAGATGGCTTTCCTAATAGCTTCTTCCAAGTATGTTGGCCCTTTCTCAGTGAGGAAGTTATGACAGCTTTGGAAGGGATGAGAAACTTAGGCAACATCCTCAAGGAAATCAACAACACCTTTCTAGCCCTTATCCCTAAAAATGACAAACCGAAGTGTTTTGATGAATTTCGACCTATAGCCCTCTGCAATATGATTTACAAACTTTTCACCAAAACTTTAGCTAATAGGCTTTAGAAACTCCTCCCCTTGTTGATTAGTGAGGAACATGCAGGCTTTGTCCCTGGGAGATCCATTTATGATGGGGTCATTATAGCTCAGGAAACTATCCACTCGGTCCAGAAAAATGGGATCCCTAGTATGCTCCTAAAATTAGATATCAGAAAAGCTTATGATAAGGTGAACTGGAGATTTCTATGTAGATGCTTAGAAGCCTTTGGCTTTCCAACTTCATGGATCAACCTGATTTTTGAATGTATATCCACGCCTAAATTCTCTATTTTGGTTAATGGTACCCCATAAGGTTTTTTTTAGCTCCTCTAGAGGTTTGAGACAAGGTGATCCTCTCTCCCCTTTTCTCTTTATCATTATGGCTAAAGCACTGGGCAGATCGATCTCCAGAGCCAGGGAGGCTAGTCTGTTGTCGGGGATTATAATTACTAGTAACCTAGATCCTATGACGCATCAACAATTTGTAGATGATACTATGCTCTATGGATGTAGCAATCTTAGTGAGGCCCAGGCTTTCAAGCTTATCTTGGATTCTTACTCTAAGGCCTCTGGTCAGGAAATTAATCCGAAGAAATATGCAATCTTCTTTTTTAATACTCAAGCTAGTGTTCAAACGAGCATATGCAGTATTTTGAATTTTAATCTAGGCAGCCTCCCTTGTAAATATCTTGGACTGCCCTTGGATAAGGGTTCAGGGTCTTCTAATATGTGGTCTAGATTAGTTGACAAGATCAAAAGTAGGATGGCAACCTGGAAAGGTAGATGACTATCCTTTGCGGGCAGAGCTACTTTGGTTAAATCGGTTCTAGAAGCCATTCTGATCTATCGGTTATCATGTTTTAGCATACCTCAGTCTATTAAGGAAGATTTAAATCGACATCTTAGATCCTTCTTCTAGCAAGGGATGGAAGCTAAGAAACGTATCTCCCTATTGGCCTAGGGCAAGATATTTAGGCCCAAGTCTGCAAGGGGTATGGGGCTTAAGGATATTAAAGTTCTAAGCAGGGCGTTAGGAGCTAAATTAGTATGGAAAATGTTTAAGTCTCCTCGTCTAAAATGGGCTCAAATCCTCTTTCACAAGTATCTTCAAGGTAGAGACCATTTAAGCCTCTTCAAAAATCCCTCTCCACTGAGAGGCTCCTGTATTTGGAACTTTATGATGGATTGCAAGAATATCATCTCGGACAAACTAACTTGGAATCTAGGTAAGGGTGATAAATCCCTCTTGTGGTCAAACTCTTGGGGGGGTTTTCCAGTCCTTCAGCATCAGGCTAATTTGGAGTCTTCCAGAGCATTACTTATATCTAGTTGGAGTAGGTATGTTAAGGACTATATTTCGCCCTTAGAGGGTGACATAGCTAAGGGCTGGTCTTGGAAATCCCTCGATCAGGTTAATATCCTGACTAATGAAAAAACTATGCTCCAAGATATTCTGGAGAATAGGATGTTCACTTTCAATTTAAGGCCTGATTCTTTGATTTGGGATGGTTCAAAATCAGGGGAGTGTTCCTCCAAAGATGGCTATAAGGCTCTCCTTAAGAAGCAACTTTCTTCGACCACCTCGGTCCCTACAACATTGTGTTGGGACAAGATGTGTCTGCCTAAGGCTGGGGTCTTATCTTGGATGGCCCTCCAAGGCAATATTCTCACAGTAGACAAGTTTTAAAAAATGGGCTACGCAGGTCCTAGTAGATGCCCTTTGTGTGAAGGGGCGAATGAAGATACAGATCACATCCTTCTCAATTGCAGATATGCATCTAAATGTTGCCTATGGTTGTGCAATAAATTAGGATGGTCCTCTGTCCTTCCTCACTCCATCTTAGGAATATTTCAAGCATGGCCAATCCTTTTTAAGAACTCCCTCCATGGAGGATTATGGATCTTAGCTCCTTCGATGGTTATCTGGGAACTATGGAAGGAATGCAATAGGAGGCTCTTTAAGGATAAGAAGATGAATTGGTCCCTCTTAGTAATCAAAATAGAAGCTGCAATAGTAGAGCTTTTAAATAGCAGAATCTCTAAATTCCCCAACACTCTCTCTGAAATGACCTTCTGGGATGCAAAGATGAGAGGGAGATGGTTTGGCTTGAGGATCCCTCCCTTTGTTGGTATTGACAGTTCCAAAAATCAAGAATTGAGAAATGCTTGTAAGTGGATAGCCCCCAAAAGGGGTTGGTTTAAGTTAAAATTTGATGGAGCATCTCGTGGCAATCCAGGAAATGCAGGTATTGGGTGTTGTTTGCATGACGAAGAAGGTAAGGAATTGGCCAGGGCAGCTAAACCCATAGGGTTTGCGTCTAACAATAGGGCTAAAATTTTAGCCCTCATTGAAGGTCTTCTTCTATGCCAAAACAGAGGCATCCGCAAATTGGCTATTGAAGGAGACTTGACCATAATCATTAATGACCTTGAAAAGGCTCCCTTACTAATTGGAAGCTTAACGCTCTCTTGGCCAGAGCTTTGAGTCTCCTAAAAAATTTCAAGAAACTATCTTTCAACCACATCTATCGTGAAGGTAATTCTAGAGCGGATGCACTGGCTAATGCAGGAGCTGATGGTCAGTCTATAAGTTAATTATAGAACCCTTTCTTCAATCATTGCCTTGTGCCTTATAAGATTTTAAGACTTGTAGTATGTAGTTGTATATAGGAATATGCATATGTATATAGACATGCATTCATATATATCATCACAACTGAAATATATATGCATGGATATATAGGTATTAATATTTATATAGACACTGTATACTACAAGGAATAAAATATTACGAGTCCCTCTAGAGTCAGCCTTATCTTCTTTTTGAGCCTTTTTAGTCACATTACAGTCCATTTTATCTTAAGTTTAGCCTAATTTTAGAGGGAGTTGCTTTCCTTTTTCGAAAGCCCTTTGTCAGCATTTGGACCTTGGCTCTTCCTTGTCGCTAATCCGCGATGAGTTTTCATCATGCAATTTTTCTTCACGGTTTAGTGATAGTTGTTGGATCTTTTATATCTACTCAAAATTTATCTCATTCTTTACTGCAAATGCTTTGTCACTGATCCGCGAAGATTAATGCTCAAGCATCTTTTCATTGCGATACAACAATGGTCGTTGATCTTTCTCTTATTTGCCAGCTCTTTAACTCACCCGGGCTGCTCTTCCGTCGGGCCCCCCATTCAGTCGCTGGGTTGCGAGGAAAAAATGTTGTACAATTTCCCATTGTGGTTCAACGGCAACCGTTGGATCATCTTCAATCTACACGCTCATTAACTCGCCCTTTTGTCTTTGCACCCTACCTCGTGTCAACCTCCGGTTCGCCTGGAATCCACCTAGGCACCACCTAACCTACCACCTGTCTGCCACCTAAACACCACCAGACCCTTTACCGGTCCTTGGCTCTTCTTTGTCACTAGGTCACGATGGGTAACCATCATGCTTATTCTCATTGCAAATTAGCGACCACCGTCGATTTTCAAGTCAACCGCTCGATCTTTAGGGTCCTTGGTTTCTTTACCGCCACCTCTTCACCATCTGCACTATCTGTCTCCCTAAACTTTTTGCCTTAACCACCTGCTAGCGGTTTGTCATTGGTTCGTAATGAATAGACATCGTGCACTTTCCCATTGCGGACCAATGACAACCGTCAGATCATTTCCAACCTGCTTGGTTATTAACTCGCCTGCAGACCACTGCCACATATGACTTCCTGATTTTCCCACGCATCCAACTAGCCACCATCTGACTTGCCACCTTGTTAGTCACTTCACTTGCCAGCATGCCTTAGTTCGGACCCACCACTACACCTTGCCCACCTTGTCACTAAGTCGCGATGGGTAACTGACAAGTAGTTTCCCATTGCGGATCAACGACCACCATTGGATCTTTTATATCTGCCCGAACTTTATCTCATTCTTTACTGCACATGCTTTGTCACTGATTCGTGAGGATTAATGCTCAAACATCTTTTCATGGTTGTACAACGATGGTCGTCAATCTTTCTCTAACTTGCCAGCTCTTTAACTCTCTTAGGCCGCTCTTCCGCCGGGCCCACCATTCAATCGTTGGGTCGCAAGGAATAAATATTGTGCAATTTCCCATTGTGGTTCAGCGACAACCGTTGGATCATCTTCAATCTGCATGGTCATTAACTTGCCCATGTTCTTTGCGCCCTACCTCATGTCAACCTCTGGTTCACCCGGAATCCACCTGGGTGCCACCTAACCTGCCACCTATCTGCCACCTCAACACTGTCGGACCCACTACCGGTCCTTGGCTCTTCTTTGTCACTAGGTCACAATGGGTAAAGCTAACTCCCATTGCGGATTAGCGACAACTATCATTCTTCTTGTCAACTGCTCGATCTTTAGGGTCCTTGGTTTCTTAATCGCTGCCTCTTCACCGTCTTCACTATCTGTCTGCCTTAACTTTCTGCCTTAACTGCCTGCTAGTGGTGTGTCACTGGGCTGCGATGAATAAACATCGTGCACTTTACCATTGCGGACCAATGACAACCATTGGATCATTTCCCAACTTGCTTGTTGTACATTGCCATGTGTCACTTCCTGATGTGTCTACGCATCCAGCTGGCCACCATCTGTCCTGCCACCTTATCTGCCACTTCACTTGCCAACTCACCTTTGGCCGGTCCCACCACTGGACCTTGCCCACCTTATCACTGAGTCGCGATGGGTAACCGACAAGCAGTTTCCCATTGTGGATCAGCGAGCACTGTTGGATCTTCTGCCTGACTGTCAAATCTGCCCGACTTACTCGGCCTTAAGCCCCCATCTTCGCCAATATGGTTTCTTTGGGTTGCGCATGTGTAGGGTGCTTTAGTAATGATAATGTCGACACTCCTTATGTGATTGAAGGCAAAATTACTTTTGCTTGTTTTCATTAAGGCGGTGGTAATTATTACTTATATCATCGATATCGCTCCTTTAGCATCCCGACCCTCTGATAACGAGCATCTACCTGTATTCTGCATTCCTCTTCGGCAAGATGAGTTGTATCTCATGAAGCATTAATGCTCCTGGTCTATTTAGTTCATATGATCAAATTCCTAGCTCATATTTCTTGTAGCTCAGATGGATACCCCGCTTAGACTTCTAGGGCTCAAACAACAGGTGGCCTTTGTAGGGGAAATCAAAGCAGAGAGATTGAGGGGCATTCTGGTTCATCTGAATCCCCTGGTTATTAGATTTGTTATGAAAACCTTGGGGAGGGATTATATTTTAAATGAGGACCAGACTAGAGCTAATCCAGACATCGCAACGATGTTCTTAGCAATAGCCATGCATCTTGAGAAAGACAAAAATGTAGTGTTGAAACTCTGTAAAAAGGTCTTCAAGAAGGAAATGTTGGGTGAATTAGAAAGGGTGGTGGGCAACATTGATGAAGAGCTCACAGTTCCAAAGCCTTGAGATTATTCATCCTTATTAGGATGAATAATCCGGTGTCGTGATTCCCCATTTTGGCTATAGAGGATCCTCAGGCTTTTGAAGCCTATAGCCCTATTAGGAGTAGTAATTTCTCCTTTCTTTTATGGCTCTTGCAAGTTAAAAAGCCTCCGCGTGACAAATGGTTTATTAAATATCTCAAAGCTGAGAACATTACAATGATCTCGGACAAGGTGCCAATTCCTCCCTCTCCTACCTCCCCCTCTTCAGTAAAGCTAGACAGCTCGGGAACCATGGACCCTCATGGGCGGGGAAGGAAAGGATGAGGCTTCAACCACAGGAGGGCCCTTTTCACGTTTATGGTTTCTTGTCTTTCTGAATGCCAGATTGGTAGCTAGGTGTTTGTCTCAGGTTTTTTGTCTATCTTTCGTCTTATTTTAGACTTATACTAAAGACTTATGGATGCTTAGTTAATGGCATCTTTTTTGTGTTTTAAAACTGGTGGGTTGTTTAGAAGCTATTGTCTGATAAAGTCTTCTTCTAAGGATCTCTTTGATTTTGATATCCACCAGCATCTCTATAAGGAGTTAGGTGATTTTAAGATCCTCTTGGCGACAAATTGTGATAAACATGTAGACAGTACCTTGGTTTTGAAGTTAGTTCTTTTCAATTCTATAAGCTAATGACCTTTAGCGTTTGTTCAGGTATAAGCGTGGCATCATGGATGGGGTTTTATTTATTGGCTAACATTTTTTGTAGGAATATGTTGTATGGCATGGCTGAAGGTTTCTTGTAGGTGTTTTCACGACAAGATTAAGGGCTAGATACCCTAGAAGGAAGTTGACATTAATAATCATATGTGTAGTTATGTTTCAAGTTGTTGTCAAATTTTTAAAATATAATAATTTAAACATTCTAATGATGATCTTGGTTGAAAGGCGTGATAAGGTTCTTATGCAAAATAGTGGATTGGTCTATTCCTAATCTGGCAAGACCAGAACTCAGGTTAGAGCTATGCTTGGATCATGATCAAGGACATCATTATCAAGGAAGGGTCCAATCGCAACGCATAGGAAATTTTGGACGATCTTTAAGTATTCTTTCATATAGATTAACCTGGATGTGAATTATCCAAGGATTCATGTATCATGTTCTTTATTATAAGCATTCTCTAGCAGCAGTTTTCTGATCCATTAATGGATCTGGGCTAGACCAGAGGTTTTCTTCCCTCCATTCTTTCCTACTAGTGCCCACATTGAATGGAGGTGTAATTATCTTTTTTAATTAATAAAATTTCTCTGGCTTCGGCCTTTTACCGATAAAAAAATAAAATAAAAAAATTAATTTTAATTAATTATACCTTTTAAAGATATATTTCTTTAATATTTTTTTATACAATTACTAATTTTAATTTTTTCATATATACATAAATAACATTTTTTTTTTTTGCTCGGTAAAAGGCCGAAGCCATATTTTATTTAATAAATAAAATTACAATCTCCGCTTAGTGCAGGCGCTGGTAAGAAAGAACAGAGAGGAGAAAACCTCTGGCCTTACCCGGGACCTTAGGTCCAGTCAATAGCTAGTATTAAAATTTTACATCATTTATTTCACTACATATTTTCCTTTACAATCCCTTCATTTTGGGCGTAAAAGGGCCCTTCACAGTAATATCTATAATTTTCCTTATGCAAACTTGCTTTCAAAAGTCTTCCTTGTGAAAATTTGTCGCTTTTACCATATTTCATTGCCTTATGACTTACTCTGTCACCTGCAAGATAGATTCACAACACAATCCTGCTGCAAACCACTTCATGAAGTGTTAGTGCAAAAAAAGAAAGAATTATTATTATCTCAGCAAGCTTTTGTTATACTTTCCACTATTGTTATTATAACCTGGGCTTCTTTTATATTAAGTCAGCACTAGGATCGTATTGTTGACTAAAATATGAAAGATTACCCAAGTTACAATAACATTTGTGAAATAAACACTGGTCATCAAGAGACTGATAATAATACAACCCATATGTCATGTTATTCATGATATTACTGTAGATGTATAAAAATGACCATATTCCTAAATAAATATTTTATGTTCATTTCTCTATTTAATTAAATCACCCACATTCCTCTATTTAAATTAAGTAAATTACTCAATTTATTTAAATTAAATTCACTAGACTTCTTTTTACCATTTAATGAATAAATCATTTTATTCAATTAAATCCCTTCTATCCACTTTTAATTAAATTCAAATTTAATTAAATAGATATCCTAAATTGAATAAATCTGATTTATTTAATTTCCCCAAATTGCAACCAAATTGAAGTAAATTCATTTTATTTCAATTAAATCCTATTATCCCTCCATCCACTTGCAAAATCCTACATCTTCCACTTGCCTCCTAAACCCTATTCCTAACCCCCTTCTAGACTCTTCTAATCACTTCTAATTAGCCTAACCCATCTCCTAAACTTTGTCACATCTCTAAGCAAGGGGAGGTCACTTCTCAAACCTTCAAAGTCTTTGAAAACCCTTAAAGGCTTCAACCACTTAATTTTCCAAGTCTCCCAAACCATTAATGGTTAACTCAACCCTCTAGCATGATTAGAGACTTTCTCTAAACTTAACCTCCATGTAACCCAAGGGTCTCATCAAGCCTTCAATGCTTTGACCATGGTTATCCCTTAATCTTTTGCCCAAAAGATTATCCGTAGGGTTAAAGCTTGATCCAATGGGTAATCCTAACTTAACCTTAACCCTTACCCCTAGGATAACCATGAGGTCTTCTCAGGCATTTAATGCCTCCAACCCCTTTTCTCAACCCAACCCTATGTTGGCATTTGTCACCATTTCATTGGTGCCAATTACAAACATGGATCCCCAACTTTCAAACTCAACCCTTGATTATATCTTTCAATCCTGACCATCCATTGCCCTATTTTTGCTATAAATAGAGCTCTCATTCCTCCATTTTAAGATCCAAGTCTTTAGCATCATACTTATGCTCAAATACATTCAAGCTTTCATATCATTTATGCTCATCATTTAGCCTCTCTTTTAACTAGGAATTAGTCTAAATATGCATGTTTAGAATACTTTCTTTATCATTTTAGCTCAATCATAGATTAATATATCATGTCAAGATAGTATTTATACTAACCTTGTCATCTTATAACTAGTTTATTGCATTTTAAGATCATACATAGCTTAGGATGCATCTCATCTTAAAATCAACAAAAGCATCCCTCGTTCTTGCATTTGTCATCCCTAAACCATTTTGGTCAGTGATCTGAGAGCAAAAACATTGGTTTGAGGGACCTTGTGAGATAGAGAACCATGGAACCAACCTTGGGAAGCTGAGCCATACTTCATGACTCCAGAGCTTACACCAAGAAGTTTTGTGGGTGTGTGGACAAGTCTCCCTAGAACTTCATTTTTCACATTTTTAGTTCTATCCACCCGCTTTTCCTGCATACATTTCTGGCGCCCACCGTGGGGCTCGACCCCATATATCAAATCAGTTTTTGAAATTAACCACTTTTGCAGGTCCGCAGGAAACAAGAATTAGCACATGGGAAATATTCCCTAGTGCATCTAGTTAACAGACTAGCGCATCCAGCCTACTGTTTAGCACGTTGGGCCCATTACATAGCACATAAAGTCTTTTCCTTAGCGCATCATAATACTAACTTTTCCTGTAGGTCTTGGCACAGGAGAAAAAAACTGATCAGCATCTCTAGAACGTAGAGTAGCGCATCCCAAAAATAGTTTAGCGCATCACTGATTTATTTTAGCGCATCACTATGGTTTTGTAGCATGTACAGTTTGTTCTGTAGCGCACCACAGACAGAAACAAAAAAAAAAAATTAAAAAAAAAAAAATTGTAACCGAAAGTTAAAATTTAGACTTGTAGAAGTCTACTAAAACCCAAGTTTTTCTAACCATTTTGAACTGATATTTTGCAGGATTTCTAACATCTTATTGCAGGGATGAACTTAGTGTTATTTTTAGAGCTATAAGTAGTTTAAATTTTTACTAACTTAGTCAAGTTAGTTAGAATTTAAAGTATTCGTAACTCTTGTTAAATAAAACTGAACTCACCTTATTTGGGCCATAAAAAAAACCACAAAATCAATCTTTCTTACTTTTTTAGGAGAAAAATTTCTCAAATTTGGGCTCTAAAAAGAACAAGTCAAATTTTCAAGTTTTAAAAAGAACTTCACCATCCTTTGGTGCATAAAAGGATTCACTTCATTTTTTTGCAAAGTTAAAGAATCACACTTGTCCTGTTTTGTTCACAACAAAAGAGGGAAGTCATTCCCCTTTACCGATTTTCTTTTGTTGACCACATCGAAATTTTGCTTTGTTGACCAGGTTCTTTTACTAGATTAGATAATCATTGCTTTGAGGAAATAAAAGGAACACCATGCTTGTTGGAGCAACATCTCCAAGTAGAGGTTAGCAAATCACTGAATTGAGGGCTTAAAAAGAACTTTGATTGCCTTGTTTCAAAAGTAGAAGGCATATGCTCTCCCCTTAACTGGGTGATCAAAAAGCCAGACTACTCTTAAAAGCTTTTTTTATTTCAAGCATATACATCCTTTATCAGGCCTGCCTTCTCAAGGAGTTGGAATCAACTCTTAAAGCCATTTATGGCCGGTGTGAAGGGAACGACCTAAGTGAGAAACGACTTTGACGCCAAGTGTTCCAACCCACTATAATCAAAAGTGGAGAGTGACGAAAGTCTTTTTCAATGGTTGCGCACAATGATTAGCCTTCCCCCAGTATCCTTGAGATACGTAAAGCCTTTGTTCTAAAGGTTGGGAAGCCTCCTGAGGGAGTTTATCACTGACAGCTGAACAAGAAGCCTGATTAAGAACCTTAAAAATAGAAACCTTGAGCCGAGTCAGTAACCAGACATTTATAATATCATAGTGCAAGGGTGGGGAAGAATCCGCCCCCAAGATCACTCACCATATATCTCCCAAGATAACTACTCAACTGTGAAGCAATTCACTTTGGGTTAATTTCTGGCAAAAGGCAAAAAAATGGGCGCCCCCTAGGGGGTGACACGGTTGTTTGAGCTGACGGAGTATCGAGACTAGTGGGCTATGGTATTATTTATGACCCTTGAATAAAGAGTCTTTTTGAAGTGTATTATTTGTATTCGAACCTGTGAAAACATTGGGGATTTGAACACATCCTCGCAGAACATACACTTTTTGTTAGAATAGACGAAATGGTTGTCTCTTTGGTGTTGTGTTTGCATTTGTTACTTCAGAAAATCATCCATCAATCCTAAAAAATTCAAAACAAAAATCAAAAGTTTGCAAAAACCCCACTAAAAGAAAATATCAGGGCATTCTAGCGCGTCAGAGCAACTTCTTAGCGCATGTAGTACATCTTTTAGCGCGTTCAGTTTTAATAGTAGTGGGTCACCAAAAAATTCAAAATAGTATTAAATAGTTAGCGCATCCGGAAAACAACCTAGCGTGTTGAAGCATCAGCTTAGCGCATAGGGTTGAACAGTTAGTGCGTAGCAGACCCATATTAGCGCATCACTTTTCAAACAGGCAGACAACAAATTTTAAATAGTCGAAAACTTTAGCACGTAATAGGGGGCAGCTTAGCACGTATGGTTCTTTACTTAGCGCATGAAGTAAATTTGTTAGTGCATCTTGTCTCTATTTTAGCGCGTAATCAAAACCAGAAAAACAGAGGGCAAAATAGTAAGGAATTTTGAAAATTTAGAAAACATATTTGGAAGCCTCTTTTCATCAGCATCATTTTTCATCAAAACAGAGTAACAAAAACACAGCTTTACAAACTATTTCTTGAGCCAAATTTCGTGTCAAAACAAAAGTTGTCCAGAATCCAAAACTGATTATGCGATAAACATATCTATCCTATCAAAATCAGTAAAAATCATCACGAGTGGCAAATAGGTCCTTTATCATCTCACGAATTTTTATCTCAAAAACACTTGTTCAAAAAATCTCAAGTTGTCGAATCAGGTTTCCATATCAGGAGACTTTTTCCATATCATTTGACACGCTTTGTCGTGAGGGGGCATCTAAACCTTCACTTTGATAAAGTAAAACCTGAGTTTTTGAAGCAAGATCAACTAAATCCAAAACCAATCAAAGGAAACCATTGAATCACTTATGCATGACTAATCCCCATATTCTGAGAAGAAAGAATCTTTATTGTAACATCACGTTGAAGAAACAACAACCAAGTTTTTCCAAATTCCTCAAAAGAAATAAGTTTTTGTACATCAATTGCCAACTTTTCAAGTCTCATCGAACATTTCTTCATCACGTTCAATGCTATATCGAGAACAAATCCACTGAATTTGATGGGGAGCCTTTGAAAACTAGAGCATATTGCCAAAAATCTGCATTCAATCAACGAATTAATCACGAAGGAAAGATCAATCCAGCATTTTTGCTCGATGAGTGCATCACTTACAACACACCCCAATTTGAACCACCAACCCCAAAACAACATATTGAAGAGGATTTTGTCCCCTTTGTCACATAAGGCTTCTACTAAGATGCCTATAACTCACTCTCAACTAAACAAACAAAGCGAAGCAACACCAGAAACAAGCATGATTCGAAGGTTATCTAATCCATTTGAAGGACCACATCTAGAAGAACCCGAGATCATAGAAGAACTCCTTCGAGAATGTCAAGAAAGCACTTCCTTTCAAAAACTTGAAGAAAGACTCATGGAAAATGACAAAGAAAAGTATCTACTTATGCTCACAAGTAAAGGCATTAAACTTCCCAAAGATTTAGACACAAACATCTTTAGAACCGGATCTCGACAATATGCATATCAAGAACAACAAAGAGAAGAGGAAACTCGTAACCTTGAACAACACATACCTAAGCAACACAAGAACAACGTATACCAGAAATGCGTATACCCGAGCTAGAAACTCCAGAGCAAAATATACCATTTAACACACCTTTTCAGCTGAGAACTAATACCAAGGAAGAGTTTCTTCCTCGACAAAATAATGCGCCTTTGGTTGCTCTTACTCAACAAATGCAAATGTTACAAAGACAAATGCAAGACATGCAATAAGGGACAACAGTGCGGTACTCATCAAATGAAATCTGTCCTTATCCATTTGACAAAAGATTGAACATGGTGCCTTTTCCTCCAAACTCAGACGTTCCCAAATTTGATAAATACGATGGGAAAAGTGATCCCCGAGATCATGTTTGAGAATTTTGCACAATGAGTCTTGAATTCGCTCATGACGACACCTATCTGATGAGGTTATTCCCAAGAAGCTTGGGGGGACAAACAATGGAGTGGTTGTCTAAGATCACACCTCCTGTCAGATCATTTGATGAACTAGTCAACAAATTTATAACACAGTATTCCTATAACATTCAACATGCTATCACCATGCTAGACGTCTGTAATACCAAACAAAAAAACAATGAAAAATTCATGGCATTCCTTCAACGTTGGTGCCATATGGTTTCAAGATATCCTCGCGATATTCTTGAAAAGGAGAAAATGGAAATTTTCATCGACAACTTGAATAGTGAGATGAGTTACAGGCTCAAGCTCCAATGCATACCGTCTTTCGCTAAACTGATTGAAAATGGTATTCAAGTGGAAGAAGCATGTGTCAAGAAAGGAACACTAAAATTCTTCAAAGAAGGAACAGGTTCATCAAACTACAACAATCAAAACAACAACAACTTAGACGAATCTAGGTTTTGGACCAGAAATAAAAACAATGGAAATGAAGGCGGCAATGAACCAAATGATCCAAAATCTAAGCAGCCCATGCTCACATTATCAGGAAATCCTCAAGCTACAAAAAATCCCAAAGGTGCTAACCCTGACACTAACGCTTGCGCAACTAATATCAATCAACCAAATACCAATAACGCAAACAATACCAACAATAACACAAATCGAGGACCTAACAATAATTCACAGGGTACTACCAACACTTATCAAAAACGCATCTACACACCACTGGGTCAATCATTGGAGTCAGCATTCAAGGAACTCCTGGCAAACAAGATTATCTCTTTGCCCGCAATCAGCAACTACGAACCACAAATCAAACCACCTTGGTGGAATGACTCACACTTTTGTGATTTTCATCGCAACAAAGGTCATCAAACAAATGATTGCATGAGATTGAAAAACATTGTTCAAGACATGATTGATAGAGGTGATTTAACAGTAGATGGTCTCAAGACAAACGGTGACCATGGAGCTTTCAAGAATCCTCTTCCGAACTATAACAAAGATGGAGCTTCCACTTCAATGATACTCGTGGGGCACGTATCAATCATGTTTACAATAACACCATTAATCATATATCAGTTGTCGACAATCATGTAAACGTCATCACAATCTGAGACCAGCATAATCATGAATCAGTCAATGTAACCACCAGAGCTCAAAAATATGTCTTGAAAGGACATATGTCAACAACAAACACTGTACCCAAACTTCAATATGATCTAGTCAGCCAACTGCGCAAAACTCCTGCTCAAATATCCATACTAGAGTTGCTAAAACTTTTGCCAAAACACAAAGACATATTGGAACAAGCATTATTGGAAATAAATGTACCTCAATATCTGGATACTGAGAAATTCCAAGCCATGGTCGCTCATATGATGGGGCCTCATAATCTCACTTTTTCTGAGCACGACAATATCTCATTGAGCCATCCACATAATACTTCCCCTCCATATTGAAGTCATTGTCTATAAACATAGAGTCAAGAGAGTATTAATAGATGGAGGAGCTGGACTCAATATATGTACCTTAAAACTTGTTCGTGCATTGGGCTTCTCTGAGGAGTCTATTGATCCACGCAAAAAGATTACTATAAAGGCATATGATGATGAAGAAAGATCCTCTAAAGGAACAGTGATGTTACCAATATAGGTAGGACCGATGTAGAAAGATACTATGTGCCAGGTATTAGACATAGATCTCACATACAATATCCTATTAGGTCGACCCTGGATACATGAAATGCAAGCAGTGCCTTCCACCTATCACCAGTGTGTAAAATTTCCCTACAATGGACATGAGATTTCTATATCAGTTGATCATAATCCATTTCAGCACTGTAATGCAATGGGGGCAGCCCAAGACAACCTGGTTCCGCACAATAGAGAAAAACCAAATCCTTTAACACCAGATATCCAACAGGAAAGGTCTGCTTCACTGTCTAGAGATTTCAAGCATAAACTCAAAATCAAAGAACACAGCATGGGGGAATACTCTTTGAAACCCATGTGTTTGGCCAAATTACCAGTATCACCTAAATCTCATGGATTACCTACTGCCTCAGCACGTCAAGCAACTCAGCCCATCACCAAGTTTGATGGCACATTCATCCAGCTAGGCACTCTAGAGCATGAATCAAAGGAAAAAGACATCCTTAGTTGGTTATACAAAGATGAAGAAGACGATAACAGAGTAGCTACTATGGAGATAGTTATACCAACACACCTGTACGGAAAGGGATACTTAATCATGCAACAAATGGGATACAATGGCAAAGGACCTATTGGAAAGCGTAAGGAAGGAGTCACAGAACCAATAGATCCTCATTCACAATCTAGCAGAGACAAAATAGGGTTGGGTTATGAACTTACTCTACTGCCAAGAAAAACACCACGCACATATCAAAAACTCCAGTGGAAACCAAGGAAGAAGTACAAAGAAGAATCTTGGCAAGAGGCACTATTTGAGTCAGCAGAGAAAATACGTAAAGAACGTGAACAACATGAAAGGAAGCAACATCAAGTAGAGCCCATCATCCAAAAGAAGGTAGTATCTACAGCAATACATCACATCCTAGAACCAATCTCCAATAAAGCAGACTCACCTCTTGATAATATCATTCCTTCTCAACAAGGGATAGTATATGAACAAATACAGAAAGTAGAAGCAGGATCTGACACAAAGTCCGAGAAAACTACAAAACTTGTATCAATCATCAAAGACCTGTTCTCTCCCTACAACATACCAGTCTACAGCACAGAAAGAATCTGGGATACTACCTCTGAGACCGATTCCAATGAATATGAATGGGGCAGTTGTTCTAATATTTCTGAGGATATTTGTGACAATGACAGTCATACACCCATTTCTCAAAATGCATACAACACAGAACCTAGACCACTTGAATTTGGTCCACAAAATATCTATGATGCTAAGGAAAATGAGCAGCAACATTATGCACAAGTCTATATGGAAGATAATACCATTGAAGACCTTGACAAAATCCTTAACTTCTTTAACACCGAGTCCAATCACGAAGATACATCCATCATGACAATCACAGCAATTGACCTTGATCCACCTAACAATTCCTTACCACTTGTCTTTCTTGACCTCATAGACTGGGATGAACCTGAAATCCATGATATACCAATTTTCCTAGACGATAAATCTATTATCCATTACCTATGTACCGTTAACCCAGAAACAAGCTCTACCAGTGAACGAAGTAACAATATCTACAAAACAGGGAGTGTCAAGTCTCTCAGTCACAAAAATGAGCCAAATAAAAGACCTGATGTTGAAAACTAGTCAATGGCAGCTCTAGATCACAAAAAAGTAAAAATAAAAGACGCATCTGAGGGTGAAAACCTTTTTAAGGCACCTAAAGATGGGAGACTTGACACTCTTCCGAAACATTACCACGAGCGATCACCCATATTGGTTGAGCCCACTCAATCAATCAACATTGGTACTACATAAGCAGTCAGAAAGATACATCTAGCAGAATCTCTTACAACAAAAGAAAAACCAGAATTTATCAAATTCTTCAAAGCAAAGCAAATCAATTTTGCTTAGTCATATGCAGATATGCCCGGGATAGATCCACAATTGATCATGCATCACTTATCTATGGCTCCAGGAGCTAAACCAGTTAAGCAAAAACTGCAAAAAATGAATCCAAATGTGGCACTCATGGTTAAAGTTGAACTCAAGAAACTATTGGACATCGGATTTATTCGACCCATAGATTATGCTGAGTGGATTTCAAACATTGTGCTAGTTTCAAAACCAGATGGCAGTATCAAAATATGCACAGATTTTAGAGATGTCAACAATGCCTGTCCAAAGGATGACTTTCCTTTGCCAAGTATTGACATAATTGTGGATCTCACAGCAGGCCATGCAATGCTATCACTAATGGACGGTTTTTCAGGCTATAATCAAATCAAGATTGCTCCAGAGGATCAAGATAGAATAGCGTTCACTTGTCCTTGGCGAACATATTGTTGGAATGTCATGCCTTTCGGCTTGAAGAATGTTGGGACAAATTATCAAAGAGCAATGACAACAATCTTCCATGACATGATGCATACCTTCATGGAGGACTATGTGGATGATTTACTAGCTAAATCCTTCACCCGAGTAGAACATCTAGATATCTTAGAGAAGATCTTTGATAGAATGGAGAAATTCCAAGTCAGACTCAACCCTAAGAAGTGTGTCTTCGGGGTTACATCAGGCAAGTTACTAGGCTACATAGTTTCAGCTAAAGGTATTGAAGTAGATCCAACAAAGGTACAAGCCATCATGGAGATGCCACCACCAAAGAATATCAGTCAACTTAGGTCTCTACAAGGACGACTCCAATCAATGAAGCGATTCATAGCTCAACTAGTAGACAAAAGCCTACCATTCAATCATCTACTACATAAGAATGTACCGTTCAAATGGGGAGCCAAATGTGTTGAATCCTTCTATCAAATCAAGCAATATCTCATGAACCCACCAGTTCTAGTACCACTAGTAGTAGGGAAGCCACTTATTCTCTATATTTCAACAACAGATGTATCACTGGGGGCAGTGTTAGCACAAGAAAATCAACAAGGAAAGGAATGGGCTATTTATTACATCAGCAGGACATTAAACGACTATGAACTCAACTACACATTTATTGAGAAAGCCTGCCTAGCTGTGGTCTTCGCCTCTCAAAAGTTCCGACATTACATGCTAGCTCACACAACCAAGCTAGTTCCAAAGATTGATCCTCTCAAATATTTACTCAGCAAAGCAGCTCTTACAGGCCGATTGGCTAAATGGGTCATGATTCTCAGTGAATTTGATATCCACTACACAGAAAGAAGAGCCATCAAAGGACAAGCAATTGCAGATCAACTAGCTGAAGCACCGCTACCAGGAAAACAAACTATGGAGATTGAATTTCTGGACAGGGACGTTCTTATTATTTCTACCATGCAATGGACTCTATACTTTGATGGATCCTACACCCAACACGGTTCAGGTGCTGGCATTCTTTTCATCACTCCTGAAGGACACAGTATACCAAGATCATATAGGCTTATGTTCCCATGCACGAATAATGTGGTTGAATATGAGGCATTGGTTATAGGCATCAAAATGGCCATAGAATGGAAAATCACAGAGTTAATGGTCTATGGAGATTCACAACTAGTCGTCAATCAGATCAACAACGACTATCAAACAAAGGATGACAAACTACTACCCTACAAACGAATGGTGGATGACTTCAAATAGTATTTTGTACACATCACCTTCGAGTAGATACCAAGGTTGAACAACAAAGTAGCCAATGCCATAGATACTATCGCTTCATTACTACAAATTCCAAAGCAATAGAGTCATTACAAGTTCCTGGTAGAGCAACTGTTCTCCCCAGCCTATGACCACTCTGAATCCCATGTGGTCTATGCCTTAACTGGTTCGGATTCTCCTTTATATGGACCGATATATGATTATCTAAAGAACAACATCTTACCCATTGACCAATCCCGTAACCAAAAATGTAATTTTATCCAACAAGCCGCCCGGTATACCCTTACTACTGATACTTTGTACCGTCGAGGTCTAGATAGTACTCTTCTTCGTTGCCTTGATCGTAATGATTCTGATTTTGCTTTACACAAGATTCACAAAGGTATTTGTGGAACACATTCAAGTGGGACTACTCTTGCTAAAAAGCTTCTAAGGATGGGATACTACTGGCCTACAATGGAGAAAGATTCTTACCACTTCACCAAGAAGTGTCCTAAATGCCAGATCCATGGCAATCTGATACATGCACCAGCACAGGAACTGCAGCCATTTACAACATCCTAGCCCTTCTGTCAGTCGGGGTTAGACTTGGTTGGCAAAATTCATCCTTCATCTTCAAATGGACATAAGTTCATTATAACTGCAACATAATACTTTACCAAGTGAATAGAAGTAGTCCCAATGACCACAGTAACTGGAAAGCAAATTGCGTCTTTTATCCTAAACTATCTGATCTGCAAATATGGTATTCCAAGTTCCATTATCACTGATAATGGATGCTCATTCAAAAACCAAGATGTCTGAGAACTATGTGAACAATTCAAAATACAACATCGGTTCTCTACACCATACCACCCATAGGGGAATGGTCAAGCAGAAGCATCCAACAAAACCATACTGAAGATTCTCAAGAAAACAGCAAATGATGCAGGCAAAGATTGGCATATCCAACTCAACCCAGCGCTTTGGGCATACCAAACCAGCATTCGTACACCTACAAGAGCAACACCTTTCTCATTGGTCTATGGATCCGAAGCTATTTTACCGCTAGAGGTAGAAATTTTGTCTCTCAAAGTCTCTCTAAAATGCTTAATCCCAGATGAAGAGTATCGGGTCAACCGACTGCAAGAACTGGAACTATTAGATGAAAGACATCAGCATGCTTACACTCATCTCAAAGCATATCAACAACGCATGTGCAGGAGCTACAATCACAAGGTCATCCCTCGCAACTTCAAAGTTGGTGACCTAGTCCTCAAAGAAAATCCAAGAAATCAGCAAGATCGAGAAAAGAAAGGGAAGTTTGAACCTAACTGGATGGGTCCCTATGTCATCATATCAGTCTATGGATCAGGTGCCTATCAGCTCACAACCTCAGAAGGAGATGTGCTCGAAGAACCAACTAACAACATTCATCTAAAGAAATACTACACTTGAGTAGTCTAATGCATGGAAAAAGCAAAAACAAACAAAAAAAATCAAAAAATCAAGAAAAAGCAAATAAAAAGGTACAATAAAAGCAACTGGTGAAAACTTGGTAACAGGCACTATTATGAAAGGACAACTCCTCTATCTATATCCACATCCTTATCTTCACAGTAAAGCACTATCGGCCATCACCCGACACTTAGCAAATATCTATTCAGGACATACTTAGCATAGTCACTATCCTGGTCTATCCATATATATCCTCTTACCACATTCCACTATGGCTTGGAAATCACTATACATATCCACATCAAGAGGCACACTTAGCTAGGGGCAACATTCGTCAAACTTGCAACATATTCAGGTTGTCAAACACTAGAAGCAAACTTAGAACATCTCATCTAGCAAATCAAACTAGTGCAACCACAAAGCAAAACATCAATCGGTAAACAAAAGATTCCCCAGACTGCTACGATGGATGATTTTCTGAAGTAACAAATGTTTGCATTTTTGCATAAAGTCTTGACTATTTTTGCACTTGAACTTTTTGAATTATTGGATTCTTTAATTTTTCTCAAACAATGCTTTCAAGCTAGAAAAAATCAAGACACTCCAATATTTTTTTAGTCTTCTATCTGTGAGGCGCTCGTTTGTACTGTGTAAATACTTGTCTTGAGACGTGATGTGCAAACACATCACTGAAGACCTGATTCCACTTTACGTATACAAATGGTTTAATCTTGTCTATTTATACGCAATCCGCACTCAGGTCGTCCTGGTTCAATTATACCTTGACACTTGTGCTATCTTGCAAAATCAAATATCATGTAAATTTTTCTCAGGTCATTATGGTTTAATTATACCATTATGCTTGTATAAATTTTCAACATATCCAAAGATCAATCCATGCTCAATGATGATATATACACAGAAAGCAAACAACATGTGGCTATACATGGATCACAAATGCAGAGTGAGGATGCTCAAAAAAAACAATTAGTTGCATATCATTTTACAATTAGTTGCATATCATATCATATCATACATCTCATTTTCAAAATATCATTCATCATTCATCATTGCATCCCTCGCATGCATATCTATCACATCACCATGGAATCTTTCTTCACTTTCATATCTTCATCATTCTTCCAAACTATCTTCTATCATTATTCTAAACTATCTTCATCATTCTTCCAAACTATCTTCTATCACTCTTCCAAACTATCTTCTATCATGTCTTATACAGGATGTATCTTTCCTGAAACCAGATGTTTTGATCAGCTCTTATACAGGATATATCGTTCCTGAAACCAGATGTTTTGATCAGCTCTTATATAGGATATATTGTTCCTGAAACCAGGCATTTTGATTGGTCTTATACAGGATATATTTTTCCTAAAACTAGACACTCGATCATCCATGTCTTATACAGGGGGTATCATTCTTGAAACTAGATGCTCGATCATCCATATCTTATACAGGCAGTATCATTCCTGAAACCAGACGCTCGATCATCCATGTCTTATATAGGAGGTGTCATACCTGAAACCAGACTTGATCTCATTCCAATCAATCTAATCAATCTTATCAAACTCATGCATGTCATCACTATCCACTCTTCTATCTTTCAAACAACTTTCTTCTTTTTCTTTCGAGAGATCATTCATGCCTTTAGTGCACAAACGATCTCCCGAGGGGGCATTATCATATCAAATCTCAACATCAATTTCATATTAGTTTCATATCAAATCGTTCATCAAATCTGTGGCATCATATCCACAACATCATATCAAATCAATTTTTCATATCCACAACATCATATCGATCAAATTTTGACAACATATCCGACAAACTTTTCTTTGAATCAACATGTGCACACACGTCACTTCAAAGAGGGGCAAAATGTAGATGTATAAAAATGACCATATTCCTAAATAAATATTTTATGTTCATTTCTCTATTTAATTAAATCATCCACATTCCTCTATTTAAATTAAGTAAATTACTCAATTTATTTAAATTAAATTCACTAGACTTCTTTTTACCATTTAATGAATAAATCATTTTATTCATTTAAATCCCTTCCATCCACTTTTAATTAAATTCAAATTTAATTAAATAGTTATCCTAAATTGAATAAATCTAATTTATTTAATTTCCCCAAATTGCAACCAAATTGAAGTAAATTCATTTTATTTCAATTAAATCCTATTATCCCTCCATCCACTTGCAAAATCCTACATCTCCCACTTCCCTCCTAAACCCTATTCCTAACCCCCTTCTAGAATCTTCTAATCACTTCTAATTAGCCTAACCCATCTCCTAAACTTTTTCACATCCCTAAGCAAGGGGAGGTCACTTCTCAAACCTTCAAAGTCTTTGAAAACCCTTAAAGGCTTCAACCACTTAATTTTCCAAGTCTCCCAAATCATTAATGGTTAACTCAACCCTCTAGCATGATTAGAGACTTTCTCTAAACTTAACCTCCATGTAACCCAAGGGTCTCATCAAGCCTTCAATGCTTTGACCATGGTTATCCCTTAATATTTTGCACAAAAGTTTATCCTTAGGGTTAAAGCTTGATCCAATGGGTAATCCTAACTTAACCTTAACCCTTACCCCTAGGATAACCATGAGGTCTTCTCAGGCATTTAATGCCTCCAACCCCTTTTCTCAACCCAACCCTATGTTGGCATTTGTCACCATTTCATTGGTGCCAATTACAAACATGGATCCCCAACTTTCAAACTCAACCCTTGATTATATCTTTCAATCCTGACCATCCATTGACCTATTTTTGCTATAAATAGAGCTCTCATTCCTCCATTTTAAGATCCAAGTCTTTAGCATCATACTTATGCTCAAATACATTCAAGCTTTCATATCATTTATGCTCATCATTTAGCCTCTCTTTTAACTAGGAATTAGTCTAAATATGCATGTTTAGAATACTTTCTTTATCATTTTAGCTCAATCATAGATTAATATATCATGTCAAGATAGTATTTATACTAACCTTGTCATCTTATAACTAGTTTATTGCATTTTAAGATCATGCTTAGCTTAGGATGCATCTCATCTTAAAATCAACAAAGGCATCCCTCGTTCTTGCATTTGTCATCCCTGAACCATTTTGCTCAGTGATCTGAGAGCAAAAACATCGGTTTGAGGGACCTTGTGAGATAGAGAACCATGGAACTAACCTTGGGAAGCTGAGCCATACTTCATGACTCCAGAGCTTGCACCAAGAAGTTATGTGGGTGTGTGGAAAAGTCTCCCTAGAACTTCATTTTTCACATTTTTAGTTCTATCCACCCGCTTTTCCCGCATACAATTACCTTAACATTCTAATCATAGAGGTGTCTTAATGCAAATGCTAGAATAATCCAAATATGCAAGTGTTATGAAAATAGTTCCTGTCACTGCATTTTGAAGATAGATGTATGTGAGTGGCCTCAGGTCATACCTGTTTAGTCATGTCTGAAATGCTAATATAAGAAAACCAACATTAGAGTATATGACTAACTGAAAGAAAAATCCAGATTCTAAACTATGCTATTTCAATGTATATATGTCTTGTAAATGACACCAAATCAGAGGGCTTGCCCTTATTTATCTATATTATAACAAAGTCATACATCTCTAAGTATATGTCCTGTCCCAATCAATCCTTTTGTCAAAATGCATTCATAATTAGTTCTATATGTAAAGTATACTATTTATATATCCTTCTTCCCTATGTATTAGAGTAATTATATCTGCATAAAAAAAACTATGTTTTGGAGATTCATTATTCATCCTTATCATCTGTGGCTTCTGTGCTAGAAGCCTGTGTCTCCTCAGCCTCCATGTCGATGGGGTTTTCAGCATGAAATGGGGTCCAACCCTCATCAACCATATAGCTTACCCACCAATCTCCTTTTGGCTCTTTTACCACACCCAACCATTGTTTAAGAAATGTAATATTCCTTGTTATATCTGGTTGTCACTTCCGGAAGAGTTTCTGGTCCTTGATGCTAAGAATGGGCCTCTTAAAATCTATTTTGAGTGATTCTTCTTTATCTATGGCTTCCGAAGCTCTGACATAATCTTCCGGATAAGGGATACAAAGATTATCATCAACACATTTGATAGCTAGCTCTAGATTAACCAGGTATTCGTTATTGAATATTAACCTACACAATAAGGTTGTATCTACCTTATCTTCTCCCATTGCGCGTAATATGGCTGCAAACCCCGCAAGGATGTCACTATTGACTCGTTTCCTATGCTCTGTGTTCATAAGCTCATTTACCAGAATCCTCTTGGTCGCATGAATGACCAAGTCATCCTCTGACCTCATAATAACCGACCAACGTTTCTTAGATATCTCTCTCACAAAAGACATCTCACGCTTTTCTGGGCACAAGCAAATACCATAATCCATTGTTTATGACAGAGTTAAATTGTGAGTGTTGCCACTAGATATATTGGTTTTTCTAACCGACACTATCTGTAAGTTAAGTTTCAACCCCGGTTGAGATATAAGTTATTCTGTGATGATTTCCTATTCACCTCATGGTATGTGGTATGATTATTATCAGATAAATCTGACAGGTTTCCACCCCCATAATGCCTTGCTATGTCTATATAGGTATATATATATCACTATATGCATATGTCTATATGTGTGTGTGTGTGTGTGTGTGTGTGTGTACAAATATGAATATGCATATATTATATTGAGAAGTCCATTGGGAGCCAAAGGAGGGTGAATGATGATCTCAACTCTGTGTTTATTATTAGTGAGTATATATATGAATATATACACGTATATGTGTATATGTGTATATATATATATAGTTGTACATATATATGTATAATTGATATCATATATATGCATGTATGCACATACAAGTATATAAGTATGAAGATATATGTACATATATACCGCTATCTGTGTATATACATATATATGTCTGCCAATACATATGATGATGAAGGTATGTGAATGAACATATGAGAATGTGCTAATCGGGTTTATTGTACATATAGAAGCTGCAAACTATACCTTTGAAACCCCTGACTGCCCATGAGTTACATGTTCTGAATGTCTAGATATTAATGATGTGATTTTATTCGTTCCATCTACCCCTATATTGGCTAGATTATCTGCCAAAGTATTAGCCTTCCTATATATGTGATTTATTGTGTAATCTGAGAAGCTTTCCAATAGAGATAGGGCTCTGTTTAGTAGACTTCTAAGTTCCCAATTTGGCATTATTCTAGTCCGCATTGCGTTAACTATAATAGCTAAGTCACCTTCTATTTCAAATTTGGATATTTTCAAATGTTCGCACAGATTTAAACATTCTATTAGACCCAATAGTTTTGCCTTATTGTTAGTGCATTGACCTAGATATATGGATTTAGATCTAATGCAACTCCCCTCATTCTAATGTATTATACAGCTTGCACCTGCCATCCCTGGATTACCTCTGGAAGCCTTGTCAAAGTTGTGTTTAAACCATCCAATCTTCGGGGGCACCCATTTGCAAGCTTTCCTTGCTTCGGTTTTATCTATTCCACCCTTCCCAATGAATGGAGGAATTTTAATCCCATTCCACTACCTTCTAATGAAGTTATCCCAGTCTGTAAATGTCTTATCAGGTTGAGGGATGGTCACATTCTTGTTGTTGGATATTTTTGTGACAGAGGCTTCTATTTTTGCTATAAGATTCTCTACCTTCATTTTTGCTTCCTAAAAAATTCTCCTATTCCTCTCCTTCCAAATTTCCTAGATTACTATTGTTGGACTACATATCCATAAGTTGTGGAAGATACTATTCCTTTTTCTGATCGGCCAACCTTTGAACCATTCCATCGGGGAAGGGATAAGGGCGCCTGACCAACCTAGTTGAGCCATCAGCCAATACCAACATTTTTGTGTGTAGTTGCAGGTTGTGAAGATATGGTCATTTGTCTCCTCGTCATCTTTGCATATGAGATAGATTGAGGGCCCTTCATAGTCCTTGAGTTTAAATTGTTCAGTAGTTAGGACCTTCCCCTGAATTGCAGCCCAGGCAAAGAAACCAGCTTTTGGGAGATAGAATTTGTCCCAACATAGTGTATTTGGGATGTAGTCCTTGGCAGTGTTTGCCTCATCATATATGGTTCTAAAACCATCTTTATAGTTGTATTGTCCATCCTTTGATCTAGACCATATAAGCTCATCTAGCCCAGGTCTGAATATTATTATTCTGCATCCAAGAATTTGGTACAGTTCATGGGCTTTGATTTCCGTCATGAATGGGTGCATGTTTTTCCATTTCCATCCCATTTTCAATTCTGGATCCATTATTGTATAATCCCTTACATGATTACCCCATAAAGATTTCATTTGGTCTTTTATACCGGTAGTATCCATTAGTTTTTTCTATCGGGGGGTATCCCCCCTAGGAATCTTCCCAGAACAAGGTGGATTTACCATCACAAATCTCCTAGGATAGATGATTAGATATGAGTATTCAACTTTCTTTTATAAAGTTCCAAATTCTAGAACCCTTGGGTGGGTCTATATCCCTAAATACTGTCTCTCTCTAATTACTCGATATATATTTATTCCTAAGGATTCTGGCTCATTTGGCTTCTGAGGTTGTGTACATTCTCCATGCTAGTTTTGCCCCTAAGGCCTTATTTTTCCATAGTAGTTTCCTAATTCTTGTGCCTCCATCATTCCTTTCTCGACATATCTTGTCCCTTGATATCAGTTTGATTTTGTTCTTATCCTCTGTACCGTTCCAATAGAAATCTTTGATTGTTTGAGTTAGTTTATTATAGGCCCCTTTTGGGAGTGGTATGCATGATAATAGATATATAGGCATTGTTGATAAGACTGTTTTTATAAGGGTTAGTCTTCCTGCCCCCGTCAGCCATAAGGATTTCCAAGATGACAACTTTTTCCTAACCCTCTCAATCAGGGACTCCCAGAGTTTGTTGGTTCTGACACCTTTGCCCAGAGGCATTCTTAAATATGAAAATGGTAGGTGACCTATTTTGTACCCTAGAAATGAAGTTATTATGAATTCCTCCCGTGCTTTCATGTTGAAAAAGAATATCTCTGATTTTTCCTTATTGATCATTTCCCCGGATGTCAGCCCATAAGATTGTAACATCCTCTTGATTTCCTTGGCTTCATTCAACTGACCTTTCCCCATAATCATTGTGATGAGTGCACAAGTCTACACCACCTGTGATCTGAATCCCTACTAGCCCTCTAGCTCGCCGTATTGCATCCAAGCTTCTTCCTAAGGCTTCAGACATGATGATGAATAAGAATGGGGATAGGGTATCTCCCTGTCTGAGTCCCCTAGTAGCTCCAAATAAGCCTTCCATTTTCCCATTTAGTAAGATAGAGAATCTTGGGTTTGATATGCAGAAGTAGACCCAATTCACCCATTGTTTGTTAAAGCCAAAAGCTTTCATGCAGCTACAAAGGAAATACCAGTCTACTTTGTCATAAGCCTTTCTAATGTCTAATTTAATCAACATATTAGGTTGCCCTTGGAACTGACTGGAATGGATAGCTTCCTGGACTATGATAATTCCATCCAAAATTGATCTATTGGGTACAAAACCAATTTGTTCTTCTAATATTATGGCTGGCAGTGGTTTTTTTAGTCTATTAGCCATGACTTTTGCTAGTAGTTTGTAAGTCATGTTGCATAAAGAAATGGGCCTGAATTCTTCCCACTTTGTGGGGTTCTTCTTTTTTGGGAGCAAGGCTAGAAAGGTGTTATTGGTTTCTTTTAGGAATTTCCCTGCATTTTGGGCAGATTCCAAAGCATCAGTAACCTCATCCCGTAAGATGTGCTAGCACTTCTGAAAAAAGCCAGCAGGGAAGCCATCCGATCCAGGGGCCTTATCGCCTTGAAATTGTGCCAGAGCATCTTTGACTTCTTCATGGGTGATTTTGGAGTTCAACATTTGATTATCATTCTTTGTTATTAATTTGGGTATGTGTTTCAATAAGGTTCTATTATTAAGAAGGTCCAAGTGCTCCCAGTTATTGAGAATATTTTCAAAATACTTGGTAGCATCTTCTGCGATCATATTTTGTTCCATAATGATATGATCACTATCATTGGTGATCTGAGTAATTTTATTTACTGCCCTTTTCATTTTGACACTGTTGTGGAAAAATTTAGTGTTTTTGTCTCCATCTTCTAGCCATGTCTCTTGAGATTTCTGTTTTCAGTATATCTCTTCTCTGGCCAAGATATCCTCATATTCACATAGAAGCTTTTTTTTCGCCTCGTATGTTTCAAGGGTCATCCCATATTGCATCACAACATTATTCACTATTTCCAGCTCTTTTTCAATTCTTGACTTCTCCTTGAAGATGTTTTTGAATTTCTTTTTGTTCCATTCTAACAATTTGTGTTTAATCTCTTTCAACTTAGAGACAAGACAATACATTTTAGATCCTAAAAAGACATTATCATTCCACCATTTCTGTATGTTGGGGAGGAAGTCTTCATGCTTAAACTACATCAGTTCAAACTTGAAAGGGCACCCAGTTCGCTTTGCTTCCCCCATAAGTTCTAATAGCACCGGGTAGTGATCAGAGCCTGACCATGGCAATACGGTAGTTTTTAATTCTATTTTGAGGTCAGTTAGGTCTCCTTTGAGAAAAATCTGTCAAGTGTTTCTGCAATGTTGGAGAAACCTTTTCTTCTGTTATTCCATGTGTGAAAACCCATCTCAGTCCTGATTTCCAGGAGGTTATTATTATTTATCCAGTTTGTGAAGTCTCTCTGTGGTTGTCTTATGGTTTTTACCCCACCACTTTTATCAATTGAGTACAAGATGGTGTTGAAGTCACCACCTATGATGATGTGTTTTTCATCCCGATTGTTTAAGAAGTATTCAATTTCCTGCCAGACTAATCTCTTCTTATATGTTGGAATTGGGCCATAAACATTTATGATGATAAACTCAAGGTTTAGGCTAAGGGCTCTTACTTTACCAGCCATCCAGTTTTGCATATTGGTATGGCATGTAAATGCAATTGAGTTCTTTTTCCACATTATACCCAGTCCACCCAATGCCCCTATAGACTCCACCATTTCCATCTGCCATTGGGTGAATTTTCTGCTAAAATTGACCATATCAGTCTTACCCAGTTTTGTTTCTTGCAGCATAACTAGGTCCATAGTAGATTTCAAAATGCTTCGCTTAATTAAGTGTTGTTTGTTAGGAGCCCCCATACCCCTAACAATCCATGTTAGTATATTTATTCCATTACGTGGGGAAGGGGGACTTTCCCGGGCCCAATAGGGTTGTGATTTTGGCCCGCCCCTCTGCATCCCTGTCTATTTTCCTTTTGTCTAACAAAGATTTCCGACCTCTTTTGTTGAAAGTGGATTTTCCATAGTATGGAGTTAGTTTCTCACCTCCCATATGGAGGATACACCTGTTTTGTGGATTGATTGAGTTATTGTTTAATATTATGTTATTTTCCCCTTCCTGCATACTGATCAGTTCGTTAATAATGAATTCTCTCTCCTCATTTACATTCAGTCCTTCCACAACAGGGAATTCCTCCATATTGGGAGAAACTGTGATGTTTTCATCATGAACAAATTCAATCGGATTATTGTTTAAGGACCGAATCTTGAGGGGGGTCCGTTCATATTCTAAATTGGGGATGATGTCATTGTTTGCCCCATCTGTTGGAGTATCAATGAACACCTCCTCTACAAATTCTTCTACTAATTTCCCCATTAAGTTTTTGATAACATTGTTTAATTTTGTTTGAATTCATTGCTCATGAGCATAAACAGGGGGTTCATTGTTATGTTCTGCTCTGTCTGGAATGTTACATAAGACTGAGGAAGGAGGGGTTGGATTGTTATTAGTCTCTTTTTGACCAGTGTTTATGATAGAACCACCCCTCTCATTGTTAAATTGAATATATACTTTGTCCTTCGATACTCTATAGTTATTTGTTTTCTTTGCCTAAGACTTCTGTAAGTTAGGGTTAGACCTTTTGTAGAATGCTAAATTTTCAGAGACCGGGCCATTATACCATACCGACTTTAAGATGTAGTTACCATCTCCTGTATCTAGGGTTATGTTTTTTAGATATTTCATGCCCTTATCTACTTCTATTAACAGTTTTATATCAGATTTATCCGACCAATTCTCTTCTACGACTATGAATTTGGCCAATTTATCCCCAATTTCGATGAGAATTTTGGCATGCATTAATTCAATAAGAACATTATGAATTTTTACCCATTTTGAGGTTGATTTGAATTCATATTTATTAGCATCGAATTTGGGTTGCCATTCAATAAAATTAAAATTTGCACCTTTTGTAAAAAATATGTTCTTCATGCAATAGCTTGGATTTTAGAGACTTCTTGTAACATTCAATGTATAGAAAATTATTATCTAGGGTAGTGATACTTACCTGCCCGTGGAATGTTTTTTTCCACCATTCAACTATTCCCACGAGAGGTTGATCATTACCTCCCCATTTTGCAAAGAGCTCGTGCTCTCTGCAGTAGTTCCTCAATTCCATGGCTTCCCTAGGAGTCGGGATCTTAATACAATCTGAGTCGGGAGTTATCAATTTTTGGGCACCCTCGCTCCTTGTTGCCTTGAGGGCATTCTTGCTTCCATGGTGGCACGAGCTCCCCATCCTCGATGCAGGCTCTGAGTTAATTAAATTAGGGCAATGGTATGGCATTGCCTTTCCTCCATCCTCGACGGGTCTTTTGTAACCCTTTGTATGATAGGTGTGTGGCCGAGAGATCCATTGTGGCTTTTGAAGGGGGTGGCCAGGGCCAGATGCGGTCGACTGAAACCCTAGTGGTATACGGTTTTCTTTAGTGGAACAACCAAGGATACGCAAGGTAATGGGGATCGCCCACACATTTGACCGCTCTAAAGGAGCCCTAACCTCCCTTCTTTCTGCCCTAGCAGCTCTTCTGCCTTTCACCAATTGCCACGGTTGATTATGTGGAGGGGGATCCCTGTCGGTAGATGGAGGCCTTCCAGCAGAATTGAAACCCTTGCCCTGATGAGAGTGTTGATCGCCAAAATGTAGAGCCATTTTCCAATCCATGAATACATAAATAACAAATTAATTTTAATTAATTATATATATATATATTAAACCAAAGGGGAAAATATTTATTAATCAAAAGAAGCCATTACAAAACAACTAGACCATGAAACCAAACAGAGCCAAAAACCACACACACCAAAATCAAGTCTCACCCCAGCTACCCATATGTCTACACATATCTTCCTTGAGTGAATCCTCAAGAGCCCTAGTCTTATCCAAGAGAAATTAATTCCAATCCTCCACCTCCCATTGACCAATATGCTCTGAAGCCCATCGAGATAGGCAGTCTGCCACCTTATTCCATTCCCAAGGAGCATGACAGAAGGTGACAAAATCCAGAGAACCACATAACTCCAAAATTTGTTGTGCAATACAAGCCAAATTCCAACCAACCCGCTCAAGTTGTTTGCCTGATAACATATCCACAATGATTTGAGAATTAGACTGAACAATAATTTTCCTCCATCCTAAGAATTAACCCTTCTCAAATGCATAAAGAATAGCCATGGCCTCCATCAAATTATTAGTTTGATGTCCCTTGTAAAAATAAAAGAAGAATTGCACCACACCATTGGTATCTCTACTAATTCCCCCAATTTCAGCATGTCCCAAATTGCCACGAGAAGAACCATTAGTGTTTATCTTCAAAATCCCCAAAGAGGGAGGAGTCCAATACCCATCCTGTCTAACCTTCTTCCTGGTATGTGAGCCATTCCTACGAGGGAGGGTCCAAGACAAACCCAACCTCTAGATGACCGCTTGATTACTATCATCCATAGGGCCAGACATTTCACAATTGGATGTGATAGTTTCCTGCAAGATACTCCTTATATGCGTCTACAATTGATGACTTAACATTCCTTTCCCTTGAAATATCCTTCTATTTCTTTCTAGCAAGATATGCCATAAAATAAAATAAGGCCCTATGTCCCAAAAAAATTGAAGAAACAAGGCTTTGGCAGGATCAACCCCCACCCGATCCCAGAACTCAAGCAAAGAGGAAACACGAAAACAAGCCTTTTGCAAGATTGCCCACCAACAATGCCCAATTTCCCTAGAGAAAGGGCACTCGAAGAAAAGATGAGAAGGGATCTTCATCTCAAATTATCCCATGTGAGATAGAGGCACCAAGCAGCCAACCATGAGAAGAAGTTACATTTAGGCCATGCAAACCTATTCCAGACCCGCTTCCACCATGAGATCTCTACCCACCCATACATTTGCTTATCAAGTTCCTGATATCACAAGGTGACAGAGTATTTCCCCTTGGGGTCTGAGCCCCAGGCGAGACAGTCCCTCGCTTCCAACAAGTTATAGGCTCTACCGACTAAGATAGTATACAACTCCTTCCTGTCCTCAATAGATCCTCTTGGGGGCCATTCCTCTGGCCCCTTCTATTGAGTCGATTTAACTTGGCCATGCCACTCACAAATCTTATACTCTTGCACTTTATTCCATCTAGTTGTCATAAAAATATCACATAAATATCTCAGATGGGGATGAGTAGTCGGAATGGGAGGGAACCCATCCCATGAATCCAACCAAAAAAGGGCTTCAGAGCCTTTATTACAAATCTAGAATAGATCCTTCTTAATAAGACGTGCCCCTCTTTAAGAGTGTTCCAAATCATGGATCCCTTCCCTTCAATGTCATACTGGGGCACATCACTACTTGCAACCCCATGCAGATACTTTAGATTAAGAATCTTGACCCAATCCTGATCCTGGCAACAACACCATCTCCAATACAATTTAGTCACCAAAGATTGACCATTAAGAGAGGTCTGATGAAGACCCAAGCCCTCAGCCTGCTTCGGTTTACAAACCGAAGTCCACTTAACAAACTCCATTTCTTCGTTCCTAAACTACTAGTCCCTAATAATTGGTGGGACAAAGCATCAAATTCCTGAATAAAACTAGAAGGAGCAACTTGTACAAAACTTCTATATAAAGGAAGAGCTTGGATCACTGACTTAAGCAAAGTAATGCGATCGACCACAGAAAGCCATCGATTAGTCCAATGGGACACTCTCCTATGAAATTTGTCCAAGATATCTTACCAAAACCCCTTAGGGACCAAACCAATGGCAATAGGAATGCCTAGGTAAGAGAAGGGGAGAGAACCGACCAGGAATATGAGAATTCTTGCAATCCTATTTTATATCAACTTAGGAGTGTTAAATAAGTAAATAGATGATTTATCTTTATTAATCCTCTTCCCTAAAGTGGCCAAATATATGTCCAAGGTCGATCTAAAACTCACAGCCTCCTTAACCTTTGCCAGACCCATCAAGGTAGTGTCATCTATAAACTACAAATGTGAGTGGGGAGGAATTTTATTGCCCCAACTCCAACCCTCAATAATTCCATGACTTACCTGAGAAGAGATAAATCACCCCAGTCCTTAAGTCATTAGAATGAAAAGATAAGGAGAAAGGGGGTCACCTTGGCAGAGGCCTCGAGAGGATCCAAATAACTCAGATGGTTCCTCATTAATAAGCACCAAGAGAGAAGTGAAGTAACACAACTCATGACCCACTGAACCCACTCTTGGCAAAAACCAAAAGCACCAAGAATTTTTGCCAGAAATGCCCACTTAACATGATCATATGCCTTTGCCATATCAAGATTAATGAACATGGCCTTCTCTTTTAACATTGCCATGGAATGAACAAATTCTATAGCAACAACCACCCCATCAAGAATTTGTCTCCCTTCCACAAAGCCCCCTTGCTCTTCCGAAATGAGAAGACCAAGCCATCGTTTAAGTCTCTCAACAATCAATTTGGTGATGATTTTATAAACAACATTACATAAAGCAATAGGCCTAAAACTATCCAAAGAGTTTGCATCACCTCTTTTTGGGATCAAAGCAAGGAAGGTAGTATTCATGGCTTTCAACATCTATTTGTTTTTATGAGATTCCATAACCACCTCCAAGAGATCTAGCTTGACAATTTCCCAATATTCTTGAAAAAATTATGAGGGAAAACCATCAGGGGTCGTGGCCTTACCCTTCTTCAACTGAAACACTGTCCTTTCCAACTCATCCAAGGTGATAGGTTTGATTAAAAGCTCATTAATCTCATTCAAGATCAAACAAGGAATACAACCCAAAATGAGATGCTCCTCCTCATCAGCAACAGGAGAATCTTCAGTAAACAAAGTAGAAAAACAATGAACCACCTCACAAGAAATATGCCTATTAGAAGATAAAAGGTCTCCATTTGCAGCCCTAAGAGAAGCAATATGATTACCTTGTCTTCTATCCTTGACAAAATTGTGAAAGAAAGTAGTGTTGATGTCTCCCTCTTGTAGCCAATCCACCCGAGACTTCTGCTTCCATTTTTTTTTTCTCCCGAAGCTCCCACTCCTCTAAATCCTTGACCGCATCAGCCTCAAGATGAAAGTATTCCTCAGTGAGGCCCTAATCCCAAATAAACCTTGTGATTTTATTCAGTCAAGATTGGGCAGTAGCCTTGGCTAAAAAACATTCCCAAAACATTGCTTGTTCCATCGCTTCAACATGTACTTCACAAACTGTAGACGTTTTGTGAAAGAAAACATTGTTGTCCCAAAGGCAGGTTTCCCCTGAATCCACCACTCTGCAATCAACTCATGTAATGAGGAGTCCTGAAGCCACATCAATTGGAACTTAAAAGGGGGATTTTTTAAAGACTCGAACATGATTGCAGAAAGCTTGATTGGCCAATGGTCAAAGCCTCTCAAATCTAAAATCTCAAAACTAGTAATCCAACTATCACTCACCCAGTAACTGGACACAAGAAACCTATCTAGCCTCTTAGAAACAGCCTCCACACCCGTCCTCCTATTATTCCAGGTGAAAAGACCACTAACAGGCTTAACATCCACCAGATTCAAAGCATCAATGTTCTCACTCAAAATCTGTGAGGATAGATCAAGCCTACCAACTCCACCCCGCTTTTCCTCCATACTAAGGATCACATTAAAATCCTCGACCAAGATCCAAGGGAGGAAGGAGCATGAGATCTAACCATTCTGATATGAGACCAGAGCGTCAATTTTCCAGTCGTGTCAGAAGGAGCATACACATTAGTGAGAAGATTGATCTCACCAGTATCTAAGCTAGAAGCAAACAGTGTGAGTGCAGATCTATTTGAAATCCACCACATTGACACAATCTTGCGCGGGTCCCAAAAACAAGCTAGCCCACCAGAATTTCCAGATTCTCCAACACAATGACATTGACCTCTATTCTAGATCCTTGGAGCAAGGTTCAACATATTGTCCACTGTCATCTTAGTTTCCTGAATGAAAACAACATCAGGAGAGTGAAACTGAATCAAATCTCGAATAGCCTTTTGTTGAGGGATGCTATTCATACCCCTTACATTCCATGAGATAACCATCATTTCTGAGTTGAGTTAAAATAGGAATCAATGGTCTTCACATAACCTGATTCAACCAAGGTCTCCCCAATTAACTTAACTTTTTACTAATCTTTCTTCCTTCCTACTTCAGAGGTCTTCTCTGGAGCAATCTTCTTAAGAACTTTCTAGTGAACTCCCAAGGAGAGAGTAGTCCCTTTCCCAACATTTTGCTGATTTTGAGAAGAATGTCCACTATACTGGTTTCCTCTAATCCCTTGGGGGGAGAACAATAATTGCCTTCTTTGCATCTAGTACTCTCCATCATCTTAGAATTCACTAAAAGAGAATCCATCTACATCTGGGCACCAGGGCCACCATCCCAAGGCTCATAAGGAGGAGCAATAACTAGCTTAGTAGTTGATTTCCCAATATCCATAACTGCCAGCTCAATGGGTATACCCACTAGGGCCTCATCAACCTGCTCCTCAACCCCTACCACATAAAATCTATTAAAACCTTCATCTCTTTGTCTATCATTCAGGGTCCTTTTCTGACTTCTTACTTTATTTTTGGTTTTGACCGGTATAAAACCCTCCTTATCCTTGTCTTCTACCACTAAAGCTTTCCCCTTATCCGGCCTAGGAGGAGGATGAGTATTACCATTACGAGAATCCCTTCTAGGATTGGATTTCAGACACATTCGTTGCAAATGGCCATACTCATGGCTGATCCGACATCGAAATGGAAGAGTTTCATAATCAAGCTGTTGGATCCAAGAATTGGAACCTAAACGAATTTTCATGGAATCCAACAAAGGTTTACTCAAATCAATTTCAATACACACATGGGCACAAGTGATTACCTTTTTATCTGAAGTCTGACGCGATGGGCCAACAGGTTTCCCAAGTAATCAGGCAACTTTTTGAAAAATATCCTCTCTCCAGAACTCTAGTGGGAACCATGGTAGCCGTACCCAAACTGGAACTCGTGAAGGAAGCTCTTCGAAAGGATTAAAGGCAACATGCTAGGGTTTAAGGAAAAGGCCAACTTGCTTATAGAAATATGGCCCACTCTCGAAAGCCTTGTTTCTGTCAGAGATGCTAGAGAAAATAACCAAAAATTATCCATTAGCAACAAGCAATACCTCTATATCCCCTTCTGGATTCCATGTGCATCGAACCCAAGATTCTAAGAATGACAAAGAGACACGAATTCCCATGAATTTATAGAGCAACACATGATTGGACAAATAAGCAACATCTTCCTCAATGACATCAGGATCAATCACTAGGACTTGTCTATCTTCACTCCTAGCCAGACAACCATTCACCTTCGAGGGTCGAAAATCTCCCTTTTGAGAAGATCCCTCACCCAAACCAAAACCATTCATTTTGAAGACAAGATTTTGATGCATAATTGGAGAAGAGGAGCCTCCTAATATAACATCACGAAAAGAGGGCACATGCATTGTCGAGATCTCCCCATGCAAAGCCATACCAGCCTCCATCGAGAGAAAGGCACAAACCCTAACTGAAAGAACCGCCCTAAAGGCCCTCTAGCAACATGCACAAGAACGAAGGAAGGATCACGAGAGACCTAAAACCGAGATCCAACATAGCACCAAGGACCCCGTCCACCATTGAGCAACAACCACACAAAAGGTAGGATCACTAATATCACCAAAACTCCACCTCCCACATGAAGGCAACACCCAACGTACCTTTGCCCGACAAAGAAATATGCACTTTGCACCCACAGCTGGAAAAATCCTCTCAACCCATCAACATGAAACATGCAAGTGGAGAAGCCCAACATTAGGGCCTCTCGGCCCTAACCAAAAGCGTGAATAGGAAACGCCATCGCCGCCCTAACAAAATTCTATCTTGAATTCTTAAATCTCATGTTCATAATATCATTAATTATATTTAAAAAATATATATTTATATAAAATATATTTATAATTTTCTATCTAAAAATTGAAAAACATATATTTTATTTTAATATTATTTAATATTTGTCATTTTTGTTTAATATTTCTTTTTAAATTTTTTCACTCAATTACTAATTTTAATTTTTACATATATACAGAAATAAGAAATAATTTTAATTAATTCTATTTGTATTTTAAAATATATTTATATAGAATTTATTAAAATTTATTTATAATTTTTTATTAAAAATTAAATTTAACTATATAGAAAAGGGTAGAAAAAAATATATTAAAGAATTTTTTATAAAAAATAATGAAAAAAAATGTAAATGTTATTAAATTCTTGTCCAAGGAAGGTTTGCGGTAGCTTGATATAAAATGACTTTTAATTCCTATTAGGGTTTTTAAAAGATGTAACGTGTCCCGAGGCTTGTGCGGCTCGGCTCAATATCTTTTTCACGCGTGGCAGCGTAAATAGAGAGGATAAATTTGTTTTGACTATTTTCAATTTTAACTGCTACGATTTTATTTTATTAACGAGATAAGTAGGATAAACTTTGTTTTGTGCAGAAATATTTATTAAAATTAATCAGTATTTTTTTTACAAATCCCTAGGCTATATTTTGCTCACGCCGGGAAAAACAACTTTCAGGCCGTCAAATCGTTCCTCGCCTTCGTCTGAAAAATTTAACCTGCGGTCAATATTTTCATTTAAAAGGCTGCACAAATCTACCAGCTCTAAAACCCTGATATTTATAGTTCCATTTTCGCATATTGTGAATAGATTGAAGCAGCAGCTGTAGGGAGATTAGTTTCGGTTCGTCTCATTTAAAAATAAATTCTGCTTTGATAGGGTTTGGCAGTATTTTAACCGCAAGCTCTGTCCATTTTTCCTCATCGGCATCGTTGACAGCACGGTACAATCTGTGCAGAATCTTGAGGTAAGTTGTCATTGTTCAGTGAGTGTTCTTTTTGGAATCTGTAAGCGGCAGGATCATTTTCTGTTGTGTTTAATTTCATTTTAAATAATTATGTTGTTATTTGTCAAATGAAGATATCATTTCTCTGATTTTATGTCTATTTTCATATATTATATTACTGTAACACCTAGTGTTAGAACCCTATTTGTTTCTTCACGTATAGATATTGTGAACTGCGAAAAGAATTTTACATTTTTTTTGTGATTCTAACTTTTTGTTTATTTTGTTTTCATCATTATTCAGGTTATTTTTGTGACAATTTTCCTGATAGAATTATTTACACTATTGAATTGATATCAGCTACTGCTGATGTTGTAAACGCAATGGTTGTTACAACCATGTTCATATAGAGTGATTTGAAGAAATTGGACCATCTTCATATGTTAGAACTTATTACATTATTTGCACAAACCTTGTACATTATACAACATATTTCTTCATAGTTTTATGCCATTATATTGGCTCTTGTACTTTAAAAACCAAATGTCACAAAACTGGGGACTGAATTGACACAAAATGATTAAATTTTTAAAAGATTGCGTTGATAAGTGACACTCAGCTTGAGTTTTCAGATGTTTACATTCTCTCACATGGTTGATTACTTGGTTAGGACTCAGTGATACACTTATGCACCAACATGCTTTTCATATTATCACATTCTTTTCAGAAATATGTATCTATGTTACTTCAACAAAAATAGGGGAGTTATATTTGAGAGATCATCTTTCCACATACAAATAGAGATTCAACATCCTTTTAGAAGCAATGCTAGAAATGATTGTGTCTGATAGGTCTATCCTTAAAGTATTAGGTTTCTGTAACTGCAAAGAATTTATTTATAATTTTTGATTAAAAATTAAATTTAACTATATAGAAAAGGGTAGAAAAAAATATATTAAAGAAAATTTTTATAAAAAATAATGAAAAAAAATGTAAATGTTATTAAATTCTTGTCCAAGGAAGGTTTGCGGCAGCTTGATATAAAATGACTTTTAATTCCTATTAGGGTTTTTAAAAGATGTAACGTGTCCCGAGGCTTGTGCAGCTCGGCTCAATATCTTTTTCACCCACGGCAGCGTAAATAGAGAGGATAAATTTGTTTTGACTATTTTCAATTTTAACGGCTACGATTTTATTTTATTAACGAGACAAGTAGGATAAACTTTGTTTTGTGCATAAATATTTATTAAAATTAATCAGTATTTTTTTTACAAGTCCCTAGGCTATATTTTGCTCACGCCGGGAAAAACAACTTTCAGGCTGTCAAATCGTTCCTCGCCTTCGTCTGAAAAATTTAACCTGCGGTCAATATTTTCGTTTAAAAGGCTGCACAAATCTACCAGCTCTAAAACCCCGATATTTGTAGTTCCATTTTCGCATATTGTGAATAGATTGAAGCAGCAGCTCTAGGGAGATTAGTTTCGGTTCGTCTCATTTAAAAATAAATTCTGCTTTGATAGGGTTTGGCAGTATTTTAACTACAAGCTCTGTCCATTTTTCCTCATCGACATCGTTGACAGCACTGTACAATCTGTGCAGAATCTTGAGGTAAGTTGTCATGGTTCAGTGAGTGTTCTTTTTGGAATCTATAAGCGGTAGGATCATTTTCTGTTGTGTTTAATTTCATTTTAAATAATTTTGTTGTTATTTGTCGAATGAAGATATCGTTTCTTTGATTTTATGTCTGTTTTCATATATTATATTACTGTAACACCTAGTGTTAGAACCCTATTTGTTTCTTCACGTATAGATATTGTGAACTGCGAAAAGAATTTTACATTTTTTTTGTGATTCTAACTTTTTGTTTATTTTGTTTTCATCGTTATTCAGGTTATTTTTGTGACATTTTTTCTGACAGAATTATTTAAACTATTGAATTGATATCAGCTACTGCTGATGTTGTAAACGCAATGGTTGTTACAACCATGTTCATATAGAGTGATTTGAAGAAATCGGACCATCTTCATATGTTAGAACTTATTACATTATTTGCACAAACCTTGTGCATTGTACAACATATTTCTTCATAGTTTTATGTCATTATATTGGCTCTTGTACTTTAAAAACCAAATGTCACAAGACTGGGGACTGAAGTGACACAAAATGATTAAATTTTTAAAAGATTGCGTTGATAAGTGACACTCCGCTTGGGTTTTCAGATGTTTACATTCTCTCACATGGTTGGTTACTTTGTTAGGACTCAGTGATACACTTATGTACCAACATGCTTTTCATATTATCACATTCTTTTCAGAAATATGTATCTATGTTACTTCAACAAAAACAAGGGAGTTATATTTGAGAGATCATCTTTCCACATACAAATAGAGATTCAACATCTTTTTAGAAGCAATGCTAGAAATGATTGTGTCTGATAGGTCTATCCTTAAAGTATTAGGTTTCTGTAACTCCAAAGAATTTATTTATAATTTTTTTATTAAAAATTAAATTTAACTATATAGAAAAGGGTAGAAAAAAATATATTAAAGAATTTTTTTATAAACAATAATGAAAAAAAATGTAAATGTTATTAAATTCTTGTCCAAGGAAGGTTTGCGGCAGCTTGATATAAAATGACTTTTAATTCCTATTAGGGTTTTTAAAAGATGTAACGTGTTCCGAGGCTTGTGTGGCTCGGCTCAATATCTTTTTCACGCGCGGCAACGTAAATAGAGAGGATAAATTTGTTTTGACTATTTTCAATTTTAACGACTACGATTTTATTTTATTAACGAGATAAGTAGGATAAACTTTGTTTTGTGCAGAAATATTTATTAAAATCAATCAGTATTTTTTTTACAAGTCCCTAGGCTATATTTTGCTCACACCGGGAAAAACAACTTTCAGGTCGTCAAATCGTTCGTCGCCTTCGTCTGAAAAATTTAACCTGCGGTCAATATTTTCGCTTAAAAAGCTGCACAAATCTACCAGCTCTAAAACCCTGATATTTGTAGTTCCATTTTCGCATATTGTGAATAAATTGAAGCAGCAGTTGTAGGGAGATTATTTTCGGTTCGTCTCATTTAAAAATAAATTCTGCTTGGATAGGGTTTGGCAGTATTTTAACCGCAAGCTCTGTCCATTTTTCCTCATCGGCATCGTTGACAGCACGGTACAATCTGTGCAGAATCTTGAGGTAAGTTGTCATGGTCCAGTGAGTGTTCTTTTTGGAATCTGTAAGCAACAGGATCATTTTCTGTTGTGTTTAATTTCATTTTAAATAATTATGTTGTTATTTGTCGAATGAAGATATTGTTTCTATGATTTTGTGTCTGTTTTCATATATTATATTACTATAACACCTAGTGTTAGAACCCTATTTGTTTCTTCACGTATAGATATTGTGAACTGCGAAAAGAATTTTACAATTTTTTTTGTGATTCTAACTTTTTGTTTATTTTGTTTTCATCATTATTCAGGTTATTTTTGTGACATTTTTCCTAATAGAATTATTTACACTATTGAATTGATATCAACTACTGCTGATGTTGTAAACGCAATGGTTGTTACAACCATGTTCATATAGAGTGATTTGAAGAAATCGGACCATCTTCATATGTTAGAACTTATTACATTATTTGCACAAACCTTGTGCATTGTACAACATATTTCTTCATAGTTTTATGCCATTATATTGGCTCTTGTACTTTAAAAACCAAATGTCACAAGACTGGGGACTGAAGTGACACAAAATAATTAAATTTTTAAAAGATTGCGTTGATAAGTGACACTCGGCTTGGGTTTTCAGATGTTTACATTCTCTCACATGGTTGGTTACTTGGTTAGGACTCCATGATACACTTATGCACCAACATGCTTTTCATATTATCACATTCTTTTTAGAAATAGGTATCTATGTTACTTCAACAAAAACAGGGGAGTTATATTTGAGAGATCATATTTCCACATACAAATAGAGATTCAACATCCTTTTAGAAGCAATGCTCGAAATGATTGTGTCTAATAGGTCTATCCTTAAAGTATTAGGTTTCTGTAACTGCAAAGAATTTATTTATAATTTTTTATTAAAAATTAAATTTAACTATATAGAAAAGGGTAGAAAAAAATATATTAAAATTTTTTTTTATAAAGAATAATGAAAAAAAATGTAAATGTTATTAAATTCTTGTCCAAGGAAGGTTTGCGGCAGCTTGATATAAAATGACTTTTAATTCCTATTAGGGTTTTTAAAAGATGTAACGTGTCTCGAGGCTTGTGCGGCTCAGCTCAATATCTTTTTCACGCGCGGCAGCGTAAATAGAGAGGATAAATTTGTTTTGACTATTTTCAATTTTAACGGCTACGATTTTATTTTATTAACGAGATAAGTAGGATAAACTTTGTTTTGTGCAGAAATATTTATTAAAATCAATCAGTATTTTTTTTACAAGTCCCTAAGCTATATTTTGCTCACGCCGGGAAAAACAACTTTCAGGCCGTCAAATCGTTCCTCGCCTTCGTCTGAAAAATTTAACCTGCGGTCAATATTTTCGTTTAAAAGGCTGCACAAATCTACCAGCTCTAAAACCCTGATATTTGTAGTTCCATTTTCGCATATTGTGAATAGATTGAAGCAGCAGCTGTAGGGAGATTAGTTTCGGTTCGTCTCATTTAAAAATAAATTCTGCTTCGATAGGGTTTGGCAGTATTTTAACTGCAAGCTCTGTCCATTTTTCCTCATCGGCATCGTTGACAGCACGGTACAATCTGTGCAGAATCTTGAGGTAAGTTGTCATGGTTCAGTGAGTGTTTTTTTTGGAATCTGTAAGCGGCAGGATCATTTTCTGTTGTGTTTAATTTCATTTTAAATAATTTTGTTGTTATTTGTCGAATGAAGATATCGTTTCTGTGATTTTGTGTCTTTTTTCATATATTGTATTACTGTAACACCTTGTGTTAGAACCCTATTTGTTTCTTCACGTATAGATATTGTGAACTGCGAAAAGAATTTTACATTTTTTTTGTGATTCTAACTTTTTGTTTGTTTTGTTTTCATCGTTATTCAGGTTATTTTTGTGACATTTTTCTTGACAGAATTATTTACACTATTGAATTGATATCAGCTACTGCTGATGTTGTTAACGCAACAGTTGTTACAACCATGTTCAAATAGAGTGATTTGAAGAAATCGGACCATCTTCATATGTTAGAACTTATTACATTATTTGCACAAACCTTGTGCATTGTACAACATATTTCTTCATAGTTTTATGCCATTATATTGGCTCTTGTACTTTAAAAACCAAATGTCACAAGACTCGGGACTGAAGTGACACAAAATGATTAATTTTTTAAAAGATTGCGTTGATAAGTGACACTCGGCTTGGGTTTTCAGATGTTTACATTCTCTCACATGGTTGGTTACTTGGTTAGGACTCAGTGATACACTTATGCACCAACATGCTTTTCATATTATCACATTCTTTTAAGAAATATGTATCTATGTTACTTCAACAAAAACAAGGGAGTTATATTTGAGAGATCATCTTTCCACATACAAATAGAGATTCAACATCCTTTTAGAAGCAATGCTAGAAATGATTGTGTCTGATAGGTCTATCCTTAAAGTATTAGGTTTCTGTAACTGCAAAGAATTTATTTATAATTTTTTATTAAAAATTAAATTTAACTATATAGAAAAGGGTAGAAAAAAATATATTAAAGAATATTTTTATAAAGAATAATGAAAAAAAATGTAAATGTTATTAAATTCTTGTCCAAGGAAGGTTTGCGGCAGCTTGATATATAATGACTTTTAATTCCTTTTAGGGTTTTTAAAAGATGTAACGTGTTCCGAGGCTTGTGCGGCTTGGCTCAATATCTTTTTCACGCGTGGCAGCGTAAATAGAGAGGATAAATTTGTTTTGACTATTTTCAATTTTAACCACTACGATTTTATTTTATTAACGAGATAAGTAGGATAAACCTTGATTTGTGCAGAAATATTTATTAAAATCAATCAGGATTTTTTTTACAAGTCCCTAGGCTATATTTTGCTCACGCCGAGAAAAACAACTTTCAGGCCGTCAAATCGTTCCTCGCCTTCATCTAAAAAATTTAACCTGCGGTCAATATTTTCGCTTAAAAGCCTACACAAATCTACCAGCTCTAAAACCCTGATATTTGTATTTCCATTTTCGCATTTTGTGAATAGATTGAAGCAGCAGTTGTAGGGAGATTAGTTTCGGTTCGTCTCATTTAAAAATAAATTCTGCTTCGATAGGGTTTGGCAGTGTTTTAATCGCAAGCTCTGTCCATTTTTCCTCATCGGCATCATTGACAGCACGGTACAATCTGTGCAGAATCTTGAGGTAAGTTGTCATGGTTCAGTGAGTGTTCTTTTTGGAATCTCTAAGCGGCAGGATCATTTTCTGTTGTGTTTAATTTCATTTTAAATAATTTTGTTGTTATTTGTCGAATGAAGATATTGTTTCTATGATTTTGTGTCTGTTTTCATATATTATATTACTATAACACCTAGTGTTAGAACCCTATTTGTTTCTTCACGTATAGATATTGTAAGGAAATAAAAGAGCAAGGAAAGGAAAATTAATCCAAGAAAGTTTATGATGAAGTAATTGTTACCAAGAGAAAAGCAATAAACTTGGAGCATCACCCAAATGTGAAGAAGGAGGCAAAGAACTTTTGAAATGGGAAAAGCAAAGAAAAACCCCTTGTGATATTATGAATGAGGCAATGCCTAAAAATGAGTGAGAGAGAGAGAGAGAGCAAGAAGCTCTTTACAATATTTTCATTAAGAAGAAATGAGAGAGGAGGCATCTCTTAAATAGAGATGAGGAGAAGAGTTACAAAGTAACTCCCAAATCTATGAATGCCACCATTCATAAAATGTGTGTGCCATGTGTCCACATCCTCTTATGGAGGAAATCTAATATTCCTTAATAAAGGAAAATAAAAGAAATGACTTGTCCTCACACATGTACTAGAGGACAAATTACATGTAGGAATTCCTAAGGAATATCCTAAACTAAATAAACCTAAGCTAAGTAAAGATTAAATATTCTAACACCCCCCCTTAAGCTTTACTTGGGGAGCTTACATCAAACCCTTCAATGGGTTGCAATCCAAGATTTTTACAATGAAATTGGAACTTTTCTTTACAAAGTGGCTTGGTCAAAATATCTGCAACTTGGTCTTCCCCCTTGCAATAGAGGAGTGAAACTTGCTTGTCTTCAAGTTGTTCTCTAATAAAGTGGTGTTGGAGAGCAATGTGTTTTGTCCTTGCATGGAAAACTGGATTTTTAGCCAAGGCAATGGCACTTTGGTTGTCACAATACAATGGAGTTGGTTCGTGTTGAGGTAGACCCAAATCTTCAAGTAATCTTCTAAGCCACAAGACTTCTTTGGAAGCATTAGTGCATCCTTTGTACTCAGCTTCAGTGGATCCAAGAGAGGTATATTGTTGCTTTTTACTATTCCAAGAAATTGCTCCTGAACCAACAAAGAAACAATAACCACAAGTAGATTTCCCATCATTGGGATCTCCACCTAGATCGGAATCAGTAAAACCTTTTAAAGTAAAATCAGAATTTGCATCATAAAACAAACCTTCATTAATTGTTCCTTTAATATATCTTAAAATTCTTTTAGCAACTTTAAAGTGTGTTTGTTGAGGTTTAGACATGAATCTAGAAACCAAACCAACACTATAAGCAATATCTGGCCTAGTAAGAGTTAAATAGTTCAAACTTCCAACTAATTGTCTATACAAGGTAGGATCAACAAGAGGAGTTTGCATATCAAGCATTAACTTAGTGCCTAATTCAATAGGAATTGAAACATGATGAGCATCATTCATTTTAAACTTATCTATGAGATCTTGAGCATATTTACTTTGAGATAAGAAAATTCCTTTAGAGGTTTGCCAAATTTGCATTCCTAAGAAATAATGTAAAAGACCTAAATTAGTCATTTGAAATTTTTGATTAAGTTGAAACTTAATATCAGAAATCAAAGTACTGGAACTTGAAGTAAGAATCAAATCATCTACATACAAGATAATAATTATAATATCATCTTCACTATGTTTAATATACAAGGTAGGATCATTTTTACTTCTAATAAAGCCTTGAGAAAGAAAGAATTCATTAATCTTTGAATACCACTCCCTAGGAGATTGCTTTAATCCATAAATTGATTTCTTTAATTTACAAACTAAGTGTGCATTACCTTCTTTAATAAAACTAGGAGGTTGAGACATATAAATTTCTTCATGTAAATCACCATTAAGAAAAGCACTTTTAACATCCATTTGGTGAATAGGCCAATTCATTCTAGAAGCTAAAGCAAGCACAAGTTTAATTGTAGGCATTTTAGCAACAGGAGCAAAAGTTTCTGTATAATCTAAGCCTTCAATTTGAGAAAAACCTCTAGCAACTAATCTAGCTTTAAATTTACTAACTTGATTATTAGCATTCAATTTAGTTTTATAAAGTCACTTGCAAGAAACAAGATTTTTACCATGAGGCAAGGGAACTAAATCCCAAGTTTGGTTAGAAGTTAAAGTATCATATTCTTCCTTCATTGCTTTTTGCCAATGCGGTTGATTTTTAGCTTGATCAAATGTTTTAGGATCATTAGAATTCATAATAGTAGTCATTAAAGCATAATTACAATAATTAACTCTCCTAGCTTGAAGTTTATCCATTCTAGCTAAGTATTCATCACTATCTTGAATTAAAGATTTAAACCATTTAGGTCTTCTTTTAGAAGTAATGGATTCATCACTAGAAGAAGAGTCATGAGGAGTAGAGTTATTATTATCATCATCACTATCACTAGAAGGAATAGAAAGAGATGCATTAGGAGTAGGGTTAAGAGAAGGAGGTTGTTCCTCCACAAGCACAACTTTGGTTTGACCAAGTTCATCATCCTCCACTTTAAAACAATCATGAATGCCCTTTTCTGCAATACAAACATCTCTTGCAACTTTTACCTTGTTAGTAATAGGATTGTAAACTCTATAACCTTTAGTATTTTCATCATAACCAACAAAAATAAAAGGAGAAGATTTAGCATCTAATTTTTTTCTTTTCTCCTTAAGTTTGTGAACATAAGCTATGGAACCAAAAATTCTTAAATTCTACAAATTAGGCTTTCTACTAGACCAAGCTTCTTCAGGAGTTTTATCCTTTAAGGCTTTGGTAGGTGTTCTATTAATTAAATAAGTTGCACAAGCCATAGCTTCAGCCCAAAACTTGTAATCCATATTTTTAGCATGCAATAAACATCTAGCCATTTCAACAATTGTCCTATGCTTTCGTTCTGCCACACCATTTTGTTGTGGTGTATAAGGAACGGTAAGCTCATGTTTAATTCCAAAAGATTTCAAATAAGCATTAAATGCATTATTGACATATTCTCTTCCATTGTCAGTACGAAGAATCTTAATTTTAGAACCAGATTGCCTTTCTACAAACATATGAAATTCAGTAAAAACATCAAGCACTTGATCCTTACTATGAAGGAAATATATCCATGTTCTTCTAGAAAAATCATCAACAAAGGTAAGTGCATACCTTGAACCTTGGATGGAGGGATTCTCCATGGGACCTAAGAGATCACTATGAATGAGGTGCAATTTAGTGTATGCCCTCCAAGATTGACCATGAGGAAAGGGTTCCCTATGCATCTTACCACTCATGCAACCATTGCAAACAATTTGAGAAGGAACAATACTAGGCAATCCATCAACCATGTTTGCTTTTTGCATCAATGAAATATAATCAGAATTGAGATGGCCAAGTCTTTCATGCCATATAGTAAAATCAACAGTAGTAAGCAAAGAATACTTTGGAGGAGCAAATTCATAGAACTTGAATAAGTTATCACTATCCATTTTAGCAGTAGCAATAACATGATTAGTGTTTGGATCAATGATATAACATATGCCCCTATAAAAGTTAATCTTATAATCTTGACAAAGTTTAGGAACTGAAATCAAATTTGATTTTAATTCAGGAACATAAAGAACATCATGTAATTTCCCATTAGGAACATTCACATCACCAATAGCTTCAACTTTACAACTATGATTATTAGCTAATTGAACAGGAATATTAGAAGTATCGGGATGCAAAGATTCAAAACATTCTTTATGAGAAGTAACATGTTGAGATGCACCAGAATCAATAATCCACTCAAGTGGTTGAGAAACATTATAAGTACATGTAAATGCATGACGAGATGAATTACCATTATTATTATTACCCTTCTTATAATGAGGTTTATGTTGATTATTTTGATTATTTTGATTCATGGGCTTTTTACCATTTTGTTTCTTAAAACAATTATTAGTAATATGTCCATCTTTCCCACAATATGTGCAATGGGGTCTTGTTTGAGAATTATTCCTTTGATTATTGTGATTATTATTATGATTATTATTATGAGAATTATTATGATAGGATTTAGAATGAGATTGATAATTAGGAGATTTGTGATTATTATTATGATTATTATTATGATTATGATTATGTTTATTATTATTGGATCTAAAATTATTATTATGATTTTGATTTTTAGACATAAAAGCATGTTCACTACTTTTAAGAGTACCAAATTGAATTAATTTAGCTTCCTCTTGACACAATAAATTATGAAAAATATCATATGTTAATTGAGTAGCTAAGCTAGGAATAGCAAGTTGAGCATGAATATTCGTAATAAATTGTTGAAATTGGCGAGGAAGACATTTTTTAAGAATAAGATGAATTAAACGTAAATCGGCTAGAGTAACTCCTAAACCAGTTAATTGACTATTAACAGAATCAAACTTTAATAAGAATTCATCCATAGTTTTAAAATCCGTATACCTTAGATCTTCAAGTTGATCTTGAAGTTGAATTTTTCGGGATTCATTTGAGCTATCATAAGTAGTTTTTAAAATTTCCCAAGCTTCATGCGCTTTTGTACAATTTCCAATTAAAACATACAAATCAGGAACCATTGAAATACCAATTAAACCAAGTGCTTCCTCATTTTGAGCCTTCCATCTATCTAGGTCGGCTTGAGGAGCAGATGTAGCGGGTTCAAATGTTTTATCAGTCGCAACATCCAAAAGGTGTTTGAAATGAAAAATAAACGAGATATGTGTTTTCCAAGAATGATAATTGGAACTATTTAATTTAATTTCTGGAATTAATGTAGACATGATAGCAAAATAATAGTTTGTAAAAAAAATTACCCCTTTGATTAAAAAAATAAAAATTAACCTCCTTGATTTAAAAATAAACCAGATTTGAGTAAGAACTATAACAAAATTTATGTAAAAAAATGTTATATTCAAATCTTAAATAACAAATTTTTAAACAAAAAAAAAAATTTACCAAAGAAAAAATTATATTTTAATAACAAATTGAAATTGTTTTTTTTTTTTTTTTTTAAATTTGATTTAAACAAATTGTAACTCTTAATAACAAAATAAAACTATTGTATATTAAAAGCTTTATAAAAAAACTTTATTCAAAAAACTTTAATTTATTTGAAATTTAAAAAAAACTTTATAACTAAATTTTATTTTTTTTAACGTTATGGCGTTACTAAAATTATGGCGTTACTATGCAGAGGTGCAGAGACATTTTTTTAACTTTATATCTAAAATTATGGCGTTACTATGCAGAGGCGTTTTTAACGGGTTTTAGGGTTTGGCGTTACTATGCAGAGATCAACGCTGGAAGAAAGTATGCTATGCGAGGGCTCTAACAGAAATGCCTATTGGTTTCGGTATGGATGCAATTGCGAGTGGTCTTATTTAATGCCCTGGCAGTAGATGCTTGCAAAATGTGGAACTGTAGTAAACAAGGCACGATGAACTGTTTGCGGTAAACTGTAGTAAACAAGGCACGATGAATTGTTTGACAAAACACCTCAAACCCACAGGCAGATCGTAACTGGTCTCGAGGGCTTTGGTGCAGGAACAGGGTAGCGGCGGAGAGTAGAGCGAGCAGGAAAAGGAAAGCAAAGCAAGATGTCGATGCCTCAGCCTTTGTTGAACAAGAAGATTGTTAAGAAGCGTGTGAAGAGGTTCAAGAGGCCACAAAGCGATCGCAGGATTACTGTCAAGGATTTTAGAGCATTCAATACTTTTTATGGTTCAAATGTGATCATAGTATACCTGAGAATCTGAAATCTGAAATCTGGCAACTGATGTCGATTTTAATCTCTGAATCTTTTGTGCCACGACTTATGTTTGAAGAAAGTGGCTTTTTAATGCCCAATTTCTTCATTCGGTCATTATTTAACCAAATATGTTTTCCTCAAATTGATTTGATTGATGGTAAAAAGTAGGTGAACTGTAAGATACTGTGAAAATACTTTAACAACTGTTATCAACTCTTAAGAAAAAAATTCAGTAGGTTTGCAGCCTTATTTTGGATTTTGCAGCCTTATGTAGGATTCATGACATCCGCAATGTTTTTATGCTCGGCACTGGTAAAAGCAATAATAAACTTATTTTATTTAACAATAAACCATAAAATATCTAAAACAACTCAAAATGATAACCACGGTATGGTTGAAAGGGACAATAGAGTCACAGTCTAATGACTGAAAAACAAAACAGATACAATCATACAAGAAGAACAAATTTAAGTTTGAGTTTAATCCTCAACAAATTTAAGTTTAAATAAAGATTATCTTTTTTATTTATCAAGAACACCTGCAAATAAAGATGTTAGGACTGAATGGCAGATTCAAACAAATTGAATCAGAATAGTTGTAAGCAAGAAAAAGGTTAAAATCTGCAAGTGAATCAGAAATGAAGTTTAATAATAAATTAGTTTTGGCGGCAAGCCGACCAAATAAATTAAGGAGACTAAGTTTGGCGGTAAACCTTCCAAACTATGCACACTAAAAAAACAGAAACTTTGGCGGCAAGCCTTCCAAAGCCTTTTTTTTAATAAAAAAACTAACTAGAATAGGAGATTAACACTGCAGGCAAACTTGTTGACAAGTTTGAAAAAAAAGTTAAAAATCTGAAACCAAAACCTACACAATAGAAAATATTAGAAAAGAACTTCTTCTCCTCTCAAGAATGCCTCCAACAAGGTGAACTCCACAGAATGGTAACCTTCATCAATGTTAACTTAAAACAAGGATTAGAAACCTGCTCTGATACCATGTAAGGAAATAAAAGAGCAAGGAAAGGAAAGTCAATCCAAGAAAGTTTATGATGAAGTAATTGTTACCAAGAGAAAAACAATAAACTTGGAGCATCACCCAAATGTGAAGAAGGAGGCACAAGAACTTTTGAAAGGGGAAAAACAAAGAAAAACCCCTTGTGATATTATGAATGAGGCAATGCCTAAAAATAAGTGAGAGAGAGAGAGAGAGAGAGAGCAAGAAGCTCTTTACAATATTGTCATTAAGAAGAAATGAGAGAGGAGGCATCTCTTAAATAGAGATGAGGAGAGGAGTTACAAAGTAACTCCCAAATCTATGAATGCCACCATTCATAGAATGTGTGTGCCATGTGTCCACATCTTCTTATGGAGGAAATCTAATATTCCTTAATAAAGGAAAATAAAAGAAATAACTTGTCCTCACACATGTACTAGAGGACAAATTACATGTAGGAATTCCAAAGGAATATCCTAAACTAAATAAACCTAAGCTAAGTAAAGATTAAATATTCTAACAGATATTGTGAACTGCGAAAAGAATTTTACATTTTTTTTGTGATTCTAACTTTTTTTTTATTTTGTTTTCATCGTTATTTAGGTTATTTTTGTGACATTTTTCCTGACAGAATTATTTACACTATTGAATTGATATCAGGTACTGCTGATGTTGTAAACGCAATGCTTGTTACAACCATGTTCATATAGAGTGATTTGAAGAAATCGGACCATCTTCATATGTTAGAACTTATTACATTATTTGCACAAACCTTGTGCATTGTACAACATATTTCTTCATAGTTTTATGCCATTATATTGGCTCTTGTACTTTAAAAACCAAATGTCACAAGACTCGGGACTGAAGTGACACAAAATGATTAAATTTTTAAAAGATTGCATTGATAAGTGACACTCGGCTTGGGTTTTCAGATGTTTACATTCTCTCACATGGTTGGTTACTTGGTTAGGACTCAGTGATACACTTATGCACCAACATGCTTTTCATATTATCACATTCTTTTCAGAAATATGTATCTATGTTACTTCAACAAAACCAGGGGAGTTATATTTGAGAGATCATCTTTCCACATAAAAATAGAGATTCAACATCCTTTTAGAAGCAATGCTAGAAATGATTGTGTCTGATAGGTCTATCCTTAAAGTATTAGGTTTCTGTAACTGCAAAGAATATTTTTATAATTTTTTATTAAAAATTAAATTTAACTATATAGAAAAGGGTAGAAAAAAATATATTAAAGAATTTTTTTATAAAAAATAATGAAAAAAAATGTAAATGTTATTAAATTCTTGTCCAAGGAAGGTTTGCGGCAGCTTGAGATAAAATGACTTTTAATTCCTATTAGGGTTTTTAAAAGATGTAACGTGTCCCGAGGCTTGTGCGGCTCGGCTCAATATCTTTTTCATGCGCAGCAGCGTAAATAGAGAGGATAAATTTATTTTGACTATTTTCAATTTTAACGGCTAGGATTTTATTTAATTAACGAGATAAGTAGGATAAACTTTGTTTTGTGCAGAAATATTTAATAAAATTAATCAGTATTTTTTTTACAAGTCTCTAAGCTATATTTTGCTCACGCCGGGAAAAACAACTTTCAGGCCGTCAAATCGTTCCTCGCCTTCATCTGAAAAATTTAACCTGCGGTCAATATTTTCGTTTAAAATACTACACAAATCTACCAGCTCTAAAACCCTAATATTCGTAGTTCCATTTTCGCATATTGTGAATAGATTGAAGCAGCAGTTGTAGGGAGATTAGTTTCGGTTCGTCTCATTTAAAAATAAATTCTGCTTTGATAGGGTTTGGCAGTATTTTAACCGCAAGCTCTGTCCATTTTTCCTCATCGGCATCGTTGACAGCACGGTACAATCTGTGCAGAATCTTGAGGTAAGTTGTCATGGTTCAGTGAGTGTTCTTTTTGGAATCTGTAAGCGGCATGATCATTTTCTATTGTGCTTAATTTCATTTTAAATAATTCTGTTGTTATTTGTCGAATGAAGATATCATTTTTGTGATTTTGTGTCTGTTTTCATATATTATATTACTATAACACCTAGTGTTAGAACCCTATTTGTTTCTTCACGTATAGATATTGTGAACTGCGAAAAGAAATTTACATTCTTTTTGTGATTCTAACTTTTTGTTTATTTTGTTTTCATCGTTATTCAGGTTATTTTTGTGACATTTTTCCCTACAGAATTATTTACACTATTGAATTGATATCAGCTACTGCTGATGTTGTAAACACAATGGTTGTTACAACCATGTTCATATAGAGTGATTTGAAGAAATCGGACCATCTTCATATGTTAGAAATTATTACATTATTTACACAAACCTTGTGCATTGTACAACATATTTCTTCATAGCTTTATGCCATTATATTGGCTCTTGTACTTTAAAAACCAAATGTCACAAGACTGGGGACTGAAGTGACACAAAATGATTAAATTTTTAAAAGATTGCGTTGATAAGTGACACTCGGCTTGGGTTTTCAGATGTTTACATTCTCTCACATGTTTGGTTACTTGGTTAGGACTCAGTGATACACTTATGCACCAACATGCTTTTCATATTATCACAATCTTTTCAGAAATATGTATCTATGTTACTTCAACAAAAACAGGGGAGTTATATTTGAGAGATCATCTTTCCACATACAAATAGAGATTCAACATCCTTTTAGAAGCAATGCTCGAAATGATTGTGTCTGATAGGTCTATCCATAAAGTATTAGGTTTCTGTAACTGCAAAGAATTTATTTATAATTTTTTATTAAAAATTAAATTTAACTATATAGAAAAGGGTAGAAGAAAATATATTAAATAATTTTTTTATAAAAAATAATGAAAAAAAATGTAAATGTTATTAAATTCTTGTCCAAGGAAGGTTTGCGGCAGCTTGATATAAAATGACTTTTAATTCCTATTAGGGTTTTTAAAAGATGTAACATGTCCTGAGGCTTGTGCGGCTCTGCTCAATATGTTTTTCACGCGCGACAGCGTAAATAGAGAGGATAAATTTGTTTTGACTATTTTCAATTTTAACGGCTACGATTTTATTTTATTAACGAGATAAGTAGGATAAACTTTGTTTTGTGCAGAAATATTTATTAAAATCAATCAGTATTTTTTTTACAAGTCCCTAGGCTATATTTTGCTCACGCCAGGAAAAACAACTTTCAGGCCGTCAAATCGTTCCTCGCCTTCATCTGAAAAATTTAACCTACGGTCAATATTTTCCTTTTAAAGGCTGCACAAATCTAGCAGCTCTAAAACCCTGATATTTGTAGTTCCATTTTCACATATTGTGAATAGATTGAAGCAGCAGCTGTAGGGAGATTAGTTTCGGTTCATCTCATTTAAAAATAAATTCTACTTTGATAGGGTTTCGCAGTATTTTAACCACAAGCTCTATCCACTTTTCCTCATCGGCATCGTTGACAGCACGGTACAATCTGTGCAGAATCTTGAGGTAAGTTGTCATGGTTCAGTAAGTGTTCTTTTTGGAATCTGTAAGCGGTAGGATCATTTTCTGTTGTGTTTAATTTCATTTTAAATAATTATGTTGTTATTTGTCGAATGAAGATATCGTTTCTGTGATATTTTGTCTGTTTTCATATATTCTATTACTGTAACACCTAGTGTTAGAACCCTATTTGTTTCTTCACATATAGATATTGTGAACTACGAAAAAAAATTTACATTTTTTTTGTGATTCTAACTTTTTGTTTATTTTATTTTCATCGTTATTCAGGTTATTTTTCTGACATTTTTCCTGACAGAATTATTTACACTATTGAATTGATATCAGCTACTGCTAATGTTGTAAACGCAACGGTTGTTACAACCATGTTCACATAGAGTGATTTGAAGAAATCAGACCATCTTCATATGTTAGACCTTATTACATTATTTGCACAAACCTTGTGCATTGTACAACATATTTCTTCATAGCGTTATGCCATTATATTGGCTCTTGTACTTTAAAAACCAAATGTCACAAGACTGGGGACTGAAGTGACACAAAATGATTAAATTTTTAAAAGATTGTGTTGATAAGTGACACTCAGCTTGGGTTTTCAGATGTTTACATTCTCTCACAGGGTTGGTTACTTGGTTAGGACTCAGTGATACACTTATGTACCAACATGCTTTTCCTATTATCACATTCTTTTTAGAAATATGTATCTATGTTACTTCAACAAAAACAAGGGAGTTATATTTGAGAGATCATCTTTCCACATACAAATAAAGATTCAACATCCTTTTAGAAGCAATGCTACAAATGATTGTGTCTGATAGGTCTATCCTTAAAGTATTAGGTTTCTGTAACTGCAAAGAATTTATTTATAATTTTTTATTAAAAATTAAATTTAACTATATAGAAAAGGGTAGAAAAAAATATATTAAAGAATTTTTTTATATAGAATAATAAAAAAAATGTAAATGTTATTAAATTCTTATCCAAGGAAGGTTTGCGACAGCTTGATATAAAATGACTTTTAATTCCTATTAGGGTTTTTAAAAGATGTAATGTGTCCTGAGGCTTGTGCGGCTCGACTCAATATCTTTTTCACGCACGGCAGCGTAAATAGAGAGGTTAAAATTGTTTTGAGTGTTTTCAATTTTAACAACTACGATTTTATTTTATTAACAAGATAAGTAGGATAAACTTTGTTTTGTGCAGAAATATTTTTAAAATCAATCAGTATTTTTTTTACAAGTCCGTAGGCTATATTTTGCTCACGACGGGAAAAACAACTTTCAGGCCGTCAAATCGTTCCTCGCCTTCGTCTGAAAAATTTAACCTGCGGTCAATATTTTCGTTTAAAAGGCTGCACAAATCTACGAGCTCTAAAACCCTTATATTTGTAGTTCCATTTTCGCATATTGTGAATAGATTGAAGCAGCAGCTGTAGGGAGATTAGTTTCGGTTCGTCTCATTTAAAAATAAATTCTGCTTCGATAGGGTTTGGAAGTATTTTAACCGCAACCTCTGTCCACTTTTCCTCATCAGCATTGTTGACAGCATGGTACAATCTGTGCAGAATCTTGAGGTAAGTTGTCATGGTTCATTGAGTGTTCTTTTTGGAATCTGTAAGCGGCAGGATCATTTTCTGTTGTGTTTAATTTCATTTTAAATAATTCTGTTGTTATTTGTCGAATGAAGATATCGTTTCTGTGATTTTGTGTCTATTTTCATATATTGTATTACAGTAACACCTAGTGTTAGAACCCTATTTGTTTCTTCACGTATAGATATTGTGAACTGCGAAAAGAATTTTACATTTTTTTTGTGGTTCTAACTTTTTTTTTATTTTGTTTTCATCGTTATTCAGGTTATTTTTGTGACATTTTTCCCTACAGAATTATTTACACTATTGAATTGATATCAGCTACTGCTGATGTTGTAAACGCAACGGTTGTTACAACCATGTTCACATAGAGTGATTTGAAGAAATCGGACCATCTTCATATGTTAGAACTTATTACATTATTTGCACAAACCTTGTGCATTGTACAACATATTTCTCCATAGCTTTATGCCATTATATTGGCTCTTGTACTTTAAAAACCAAATGTCACAAGACTGGGGACTGAAGTGACACAAAATGATTAAATTTTTAAAAGATTGCGTTGATAAGTGACACTCGGCTTGGGTTTTCAGATGTTTACATTCTCTCACATGGTTGGTTACTTGGTTAGGACTCAGTGATACACTTATGCACCAACATGCTTTTCATATTATCACATTCTTTTAAGAAATATGTATCTATGTTACTTCAACAAAAACAAGGGAGTTATATTTGAGAGATCATCTTTCCACATACAAATAGAGATTCAACATCCTTTTAGAAGCAATGCTAGAAATGATTGTGTCTGATAGGTCTATCCTTAAAGTATTAGGTTTCTGTAACTGCAAAGAATTTATTTATAATTTTTTATTAAAAATTAAATTTAACTATATAGAAAAGGGTAGAAAAAAATATATTAAAGAATATTTTTATAAAGAATAATGAAAAAAAATGTAAATGTTATTAAATTCTTGTCCAAGGAAGGTTTGCGGCAGCTTGATATAAAATGACTTTTAATTCATATTGGGGTTTTTAGAAGATGTAACGTGTCCCGAGGCTTGTGCGGCTCAGCTCAATATCTTTTTCACGCGCGGTAGCGTAAATACAGAGGATAAATTTGTTTTGACTATTTTAAATTTTAACGGCTACGATTTTATTTTATTAACGAGATAAGTAGGATAAACTTTGTTTTGTGCAGAAATATTTATTAAAATCAATCAGTATTTTTTTTACAAGTCCCTAGACTATATTTTGCTCACGTCGGAAAAAAAACAACTTTCAGGCCGTCAAATCGTTCCTCGCCTTCGTCTGAAAAATTTAACCTGCGGTCAATATTTTCGTTTAAAAGGCTGCACAAATCTACCAGCTCTAAAACCCTGATATTTGTAGTTCCATTTTCGCATATTGTGAATAGATTGAAGCAGCAGCTGTAGGGAGATTAGTTTCGGTTCGTCTCATTTAAAAATAAATTTTGCTTCGATAGGGTTTGGCAGTATTCCACTTTTCCTCATTGGCATCATTGACAGCACGGTACAATCTGTGCAGAATCTTGAGGTAAGTTGTCATGGTTCAGGAAGTGTTCTTTTTGGAATCTGTAAGCGGCAGGATCATTTTCTGTTGTGTTTAATTTCATTTTAAATAATTCTGTTGTTATTTGTCGAATGAAGATATCGTTTCTTTGATTTTGTGTTTGTTTTCATATATTCTATTACTGTAACACCTAGTGTTAGAACCCTATTTGTTTCTTCACGTATAGATATTGTGAACTGCGAAAAGAATTTTACATTTTTTTTGTGATTCTAACTTTTTGTTTATTTTGTTTTCATCGTTATTCAGGTTATTTTTGTGACATTTTTCTTGACAGAATTATTTACACTATTGAATTGATATCAGCTACTGCTGATGTTGTAAACGCAACGATTGTTACAACCATGTTCACATAGAGTGATTTGAAGAAATCGGACCATCTTCATATGTTACAACTTATTACATTATTTGCACAAACCTTGTGCATTGTACAACATATTTCTTCATAGCTTTATGCCATTATATTGGCTCTTTTACTTTAAAAACCAAATGTCACAAGACTGGGGACTGAAGTGACACAAAATGATTAAATTTTTAAAAGATTGCGTTGATAAGTGACACTCAGTTTGGGTTTTTAGATGTTTACATTCTCTCACAGGGTTGGTTACTTGGTTAGGACTCAGTGATACACTTATGTACCAACATGCTTTTCATATTATCACATTCTTTTCAGAAATATGTATCTATGTTACTTCAACAAAAACAGGGGAGTTATATTTGAGAGATCATCTTTCCACATACAAATAGAGATTCAACATCCTTTTAAAAGCAATGCTAGAAATGATTGTGTCTGATAGATCTATCCTTAAAGTATTAGGTTTCTGTAACTGCAAAGTATTTATTTATAATTTTTTATTACAAATTAAATTTAACTATATAGAAAAGGGTAGAAAAAAATATGTTAATGAATTTTTTATAAAGAATAATGAAAAAAAATATAAATGTTATTAAATTCTTGTCCAAGGAAGGTTTGCGGCAGCTTGATATAAAATGACTTTTAATTCATTTTAGGGTTTTTAAAAAATGTAACGTGTCCCGAGGCGTGTGCGGCTCGGCTCAATATCTTTTTCACGCGCGGCAGCGTAAATAAAGAGGATAAATTTGTTTTGACTATTTTCAATTTTAACATTTACGATTTTATTTTATTAAAGAGATAAGTAGGATAAACTTTGTTTTGTGTAGAAATATTTATTAAAATCAATCAGTATTTTTTTTACAAATCCCTAGGCTATATTTTGCTCACGCCGGGAAAAACAACTTTCAGGCCGTCAAATCGTTCCTCGCCTTCCTCTGAAAAATTTAACCTGTGGTCAATATTTTCGTTTAAAAGGCTGCACAAATCTACCAGCTCTAAAACCCTGATATTTGTAGTTCCATTTTCGCATATTGTGAATAGATTGAAGCAGCAGCTGTAGGGAGATTAGTTTCGGTTCGTCTCATTTAAAAATAAATTCTGCTTCGATAGGGTTTGGCAGTATTTTAACCGCAAGCTCTGTCCATTTTTCCTCATCGGCATCGTTGACAGCACGGTACAATCTGTGCAGAATCTTGAGGTAAGTTGTCATGATTCAGTGAGTGTTCTTTTTGGAATCTGTAAGCGGCAGGATCATTTTCTGTTGTGTTTAATTTCATTTTAAATAATTCTATTGTTATTTGTCGAATGAAGATATCGTTTCTGTGATTTTGTGTCTATTTTCATATATTGTATTACTGTAACACCTAGTGTTAGAACCCTATTTGTTTCTTCATGTATAGATATTGTGAACTGCGAAAAGAATTTTACATTTTTTTTGTGATTCTAACTTTTTGTTTATTTTGTTTTCATCGTTATTCAGGTTATTTTTGTGACATTTTTCTTGACATAATTATTTACACTATTGAATTGATATCAACTACTGCTGATGTTGTAAACGCAACGGTTGTTACAACCATGTTCACATAGAGTAATTTGAAGAAATCAGACCATCTTCATATGTTACAACTTATTACATTATTTACACAAACCTTGTGCATTGTACAACATATTTCTTCATAGCTTTATGCCATTATATTGGCTCTTATACTTTAAAAACCAAATGTCACAAGACTGGGGACTGAAGTGACACAAAATGATTAAATTTTTAAAAGATTGCGTTGATAAGTGACACTCCGCTTGGCTTTTCAGATGTTTACATTCTCTCACACGGTTGGTTACTTGGTTAGGACTCAGTGATACGCTTATGTACCAACATGCTTTTCATATTATCACATTATTTTTAGAAATATGTATCTATGTTACTTCAACAAAAATAGGGGAGTTATATTTGAGAGATCATCTTTCCACATACAAATAAAGATTCAACATCCTTTTAGAAGCAATGCTAGAAATGATTGTGTCTGATAGGTCTATCCTTAAAGTATTAGGTTTCTGTAACTGCAAAGAATTTATTTATAATTTTTTATTAAAAATTAAATTTAACTATATAGAAAAGGGTAGAAGAAAATATATTAAAGAATTTTTTTATAAAAAATAATGAAAAAAAATGTAAATGTTATTAAATTCTTGTCCAAGGAAGGTTTGCGGCAGCTGGATATAAAATGACTTTTAATTCCTATTAGGGTTTTTAAAAGATGTAACGTGTCCCGAGGCTTGTGCGGCTCGGCTCAATATCTTTTTCACGCACGGCAGCGTAAATAGAGAGGATAAATTTGTTTTGACTATTTTCAATTTTAACCGCTACGATTTTGTTTTATTAACGAGATCAGTAGGATAAACTTTGTTTTGTGCAGAAATATTTATTAAAATCAATCAGTATTTTTTTTACAAGTCCCTACGCTATATTTTGCTCACGCCGGGAAAAACAACTTTCAGGTCGTCAAATCGTCCCTCGACTTCGTCTGAAAATTTTTACCTGTGGTCAATATTTTCGTTTAAAAGGCCGCACAAATCTACTAGCTCTAAAACCCTGATATTTGTAGTTCCATTTTCGCATATTATGAATAGATTGAAGCATCAGCTGTAGGGAGATTAGTTCCGGTTCGTCTCATTTAGAAATAAATTCTGCTTCGATAGAGTTTGGCAGTGTTTTAACCGCAAGCTCTGTCCACTTTTCCTCGTCGGCATCGTTGACAGCATGGTACAATCTGTGCAGAATCTTGAGGTAAGTTGTCATGGTTCAGTGAGTGTTCTTTTTGGAATCTGTAAGCGGCAGGATCATTTTATGTTGTGTTTAATTTCATTTTAAATAATTTTGTTGTTATTTGTCGAATGAAGATATCGTTTCTGTGATTTTGTGTCTGTTTTCATATATTCTATTACTGTAACACCTAGTGTTAGAACCCTATTTGTTTCTTCACGTATAGATATTGTGAACTGTGAAAAGTATTTTACATTTTTTTTCTGATTCTAACTTTTTGTTTATTTTGTTTTCATCGTTATTCAGGTTATTTTTGTGACATTTTTCATGACAGAATTATTTACACTATTGACTTGATATCAGCTACTGCTGATGTTGTAAACGCAACGGTTGTTACAACCATGTTCACATAGAGTAATTTGAAGAAATCGGACCATCTTCATATGTTAGAACTTATTACATTATTTACACAAACCTTGTGCATTGTACAACATATTTCTTCATAGCTTTATGCCATTATAATGGCTCTTGTACTTTAAAAAACAAATGTCACAAGACAGGGGACTGAAGTGACACAAAAAAATTAAATTTTTAAAAGATTGCGTTGATAAGTGACAGTCAGTTTGGGTTTTTAGATGTTTACATTCTTTCACAGGGTTGGTTACTTGGTTAGGACTCAGTGATACACTTATGTACCAACATGCTTTTCATATTATCACATTCTTTTCAGAAATATGTATCTATGTTACTTCAACAAAAACAGGGGAGTTGTATTTGAGAGATCATCTTTCCACATACAAATAGAGATTCAACATCCTTTTAAAAGCAATGCTAGAAATGATTGTGTCTGATAGATCTATCCTTAGTGTATTAGGTTTCTGTAACTGCAAAGTATTTATTTATAATTTTTTATTACAAATTAAATTTAACTATATAGAAAAGGCTAGAAAAAAATATATTAATGAATTTTTTATAAAGAATAATGAAAAAAAATATAAATGTTATTAAATTCTTGTCCAAGGAAGGTTTGCGGCAGCTTGATATAAAATGACTTTTAATTCATTTTAGGGTTTTTAAAAAATGTAACGTGTCCCGAGGCGTGTGCGGCTCGGCTCAATATCTTTTTCACGCGCGGCAGCGTAAATAAAGAGGATAAATTTGTTTTGACTATTTTCAATTTTAACATTTACGATTTTATTTTATTAAAGAGATAAGTAGGATAAACTTTGTTTTGTGTAGAAATATTTATTAAAATCAATCAGTATTTTTTTTACAAATCCCTAGGCTATATTTTGCTCACGCCGGGAAAAACAACTTTCAGGCCGTCAAATCGTTCCTCGCCTTCCTCTGAAAAATTTAACCTGTGGTCAATATTTTCGTTTAAAAGGCTGCACAAATCTACCAGCTCTAAAACCCTGATATTTGTAGTTCCATTTTCGCATATTGTAAATAGATTGAAGCAGCGGCTGTAGGGAGATTAGTTTCGGTTCGTCTCATTTAAAAATAAATTCTGCTTCGATAGGGTTTGGCAGTGTTTTAACCACAAGCTCTGTCCACTTTTTCTCGTCGGCATCGTTGACAGCACGGTACAATCTGTGCAGAATCTTGAGGTAAGTTGTCATGGTTCAGTGAGTGTTCTTTTTGGAATCTGTAAGCGGCAGGATCATTTTCTGTTGTGTTTAATTTCATTTTAAATAATTTTGTTGTTATTTGTCGAATGAAGATATCGTTTCTGTGATTTTGTGTCTGTTTTCATATATTCTATTACTGTAACACCTAGTGTTAGAACCCTATTTGTTTCTTCACGTATAGATATTGTGAACTACGAAAAGAATTTTACATTTTTTTTGTGATTCTAACTTTTTGTTTCTTTTGTTTTCATCGTTATTTAGGTTATTTTTGTGACATTTTTCCTAACAGAATTATTTACACTATTGAATTGATATCAGCTACTGCTGATGTTGTAAACGCAATGGTTGTTACAACCATGTTCACATAGAGTGATTTGAAGAAATCGGACCATCTTCATATGTTAGAACTTATTACATTATTTGCACAAACCTTGTGCATTGTACAACATATTTCTTCATAGCTTTATGCCATTATATTGGCTCTTGTACTTTAAAAACCAAATGTCACAAGACTGGGGACTGAAGTGACACAAAATGATTAAATTTTTAAAAGATTGCGTTGATAAGTGACACTCAGCTTGGGTTTTCAGATGTTTACATTCTCTCACAGGGTTGGTTACTTGGTTAGGACTCAGTGATACACTTATGTACCAACATGCTTTTCATATTATCACATTCTTTTCAGAAATATGTATCTATGTTACTTCAACAAAAACAGGGGAGTTATATTTGAGAGATCATCTTTCCACATACAAATAGAGATTCAACATCCTTTTAGAAGCAATGCTAGAAATGATTGTGTCTGATAGGTCTATCCTTAAAGTATTAGGTTTCTGTAACTGCAAAGAATTTATTTATAATTTTTTATTAAAAATTAAATTTAACTATATAGAAAAGGGTAGAAAAAAATATATTAAAGAATTTTTTTTTAAAGAATAATGAAAAAAATGTAAATGTTATTAAATTCTTGTCCAAGAAAGGTTTGCGGCAGCTTGATATAAAATGACTTTTAATTCCTATTAGGGTTTTTTAAAGATATAACGTGTCCCGAAGCTTGTGCGGCTCGGCTCAATATCTTTTTCACGCGCGGCAGCGTTAATACAGAGGATAAATTTGTTTTGACTATTTTCCATTTTAACTGCTACGATTTTATTTTATTAACGAGATAAGTAGGATAAACTTTGTTTTGTGCAGAAATATTTATTAAAATCAATCAGTATTTTTTTTACAAGTCCCTAGGCTATATTTTGCTCACGCCGGGAAAAACAACTTTCAGGCCGTCAAATTGTTCATCGCCTTCGTCTGAAATATTTAACCTGCGGTCAATATTTTCTTTTAAAAGGCTGCACAAATCTACCAACTCTAAAACCCTGATATTTGTAGTTCCATTTTCGCATATTGTGAATAGATTGAAGCAGCAGCTGTAGGGAGATTAGTTTCGATTCGTCTCATTTAAAAATAAATTCTGCTTCGATAATGTTTGGCAGTGTTTTAACTGCAAGCTCTGTCCACTTTTCCTCGTTGGCATCGTTGACAGCACGGTACAATCTGTGCAAAATCTTGAGGTAAGTTGTCATGGTTCAGTGAGTGTTCTTTTTGGAATCTGTAAGCGGTAGGATCATTTTCTGTTGTGTTTAATTTCATTTTAAATAATTATGTTGTTATTTGTCGAATGAAGATATCGTTTCTGTGATTTTGCGTCTGTTTTCATATATTGTATTACTGTAACACCTAGTGTTAGAACCCTATTTGTTTCTTCACGTATAGATATTGTGAACTGCGAAAAGAATTTTACATTTTTTTTGTGATTCTAACTTTTTGTTTGTTTTGTTTTCATCGTTATTTAGGTTATTTTTGTGACATTTTTCCTGACAAAATTACATACACTATTGAATTGATATCAGCTACTGCTGATTTTGTAAACGCAACAGTTGTTACAACCATGTTCACATATAGTGATTTGAAGAAATCGGACCATTTTCATATGTTAGAACTTATTACATTATTTGCACAAACCTTGTGCATTGTACAACATGTTTCTTCATAGATTTATGCCATTATATTGGCTCTTGTACTTTAAAAACCAAATGTCACAAGACTGGAGACTGAAGTGACACAAAATGATTAAATTTTTAAAAGATTGCGTTGATAAGTGACAATCCAGCTTGGGTTTTCAGATGTTTACATTCTCTCACACGGTTGGTTACTTGGTTAGGACTCAGTGATACACTTATGTACCAACATGTTTTTCATATTATCACATTCTTTTCAGAAATATGTATCTATGTTACTTCAACAAAAACAGGGGAGTTACATTTGAGAGATCATCTTTCCACATACAAATAGAGATTCAACATCCTTTTAGAAGCAATGCTAGAAATGATTGTGTCTGATAGGTCTATCCTTCAAGTATTAGGTTACTGTAACTGCAAAGAATTTATTTATAATTTTTTATTAAAAATTAAATTTAACTATATAGAAAAGGGTAGAAAAAAATATATTAAAGAATTTTTTTATAAAGATTAATGAAAAAAAATGTAAATGTTATTAAATTCTTGTCCAAGGAAGGTTTGCGGCAGCTTGATATAAAATGACTTTTAATTCTTATTAGGGTTTTTAAAAGATGTAACGTGTCCCGAGGCTTGTGCGACTCGGCTCAATATCTTTTTCACGCGCAGCAGCATAAATAGAGAGGATAAATTTGTTTTGACTATTTTCAATTTTAACCGCTACGATTTTATTTTATTAATGAGATAAGTAAGATAAACTTTGTTTTGTGCAGAAATATTTATTAAAATGAATCAGTATTTTTTTTACAAGTCCCTAGGCTATATTTTGCTCACGCCGGGAAAAACGACTTTCAGGCCGTCAAATCGTTCCTCGCCTTCGTCTGAAAAATTTAACCTACGGTCAATATTTTCGTTTAAAAGGCTGCACAAATCTACCAGCTCTAAAACCCTGATATTTGTAGTTCCATTTTCGCATATTGTGAATAGATTGAAGCAACAGCTGTAGGAGATTAGTTTCGGTTCGTCTCATTTAAAAATAAATTTTGCTTCGATAAGGTTTGGCAGTGTTTTAACCGCAAGCTCTGCCCACTTTTCGTCAGTGGCATCGTTGACAGCACAGTACAATCTTTGTAGAATCTTGAGCTAAGTTGTCATGGTTCAGTGAGTGTTCTTTTTGGATTCTGTAAGCGGCAGGATCATTTTCTGTTGTGTTTAATTTCATTTTAAATAATTCTGTTGTTATTTGTCGAATGAAGATATCGTTTCTGTGATTTTGTGTCTGTTTTCATATATTGTATTACTGTAACACCTAGTGTTAGAACCCTATTTGTTTCTTCACGTATAGATATTGTGAACTGCGAAAAGAATTTTACATTTTTTTTGTGATTCTAACTTTTTGTTTGTTTTGTTTTCATCGTTATTCAGGTTATTTTTGTGACATCTTTCCTGACAAAATTATTTACACTATTGAATTGATATCAGCTACTGCTAATGTTGTAAATGCAAAAGTTGTTACAACCATGTTCACATAGAGTGATTTGAAAAAATCGGACCATCTTCATATGTTAGAACTTATTACATTATTTGCACAAACCTTGTGCATTGTACAACATATTTCTTCATAGCTTTATGTCATTATATTGGCTCTTGTACTTTAAAAACCAAATGTCACAAGACTGGGGACTGAAGTGACACAAAATGATTAAATTTTTAAAAGATTGCGTTGATAAGTGACACTCAGTTTGGGTTTTTAGATGTTTACATTCTCTCACAGGGTTGGTTACTTGGTTAGGACTCAGTGATACACTTATGTACCAACATGCTTTTCATATTATCACATTCTTTTCAGAAATATGTATCTATGTTACTTCAACAAAAACAGGGGAGTTATATTTGAGAGATCATCTTTCCACATACAAATAGAGATTCAACATCCTTTTAGAAGCAATGCTAGAAATGATTGTGTCTGATAGGTCTATCCTTAAAGTATTAGGTTTCTGTAACTGCAAAGAATTTATTTATAATTTTTTATTAAAAATTAAATTTAAATATATAGAAAATGGTAGAAAAAAATATATTAAAGAATTTTTTTATAAAGAATAATGAAAAAAAATGTAAATGTTATTAAATTCTTGTCTAAGGAAGGTTTGCGGCAGCTTGATATAAAATGACTTTTAATTCCTATTAGGGTTTTTAAAAGATGTAACGTGTCCCGAGGCTTGTGCGGCTCGACTCGATATCTTTTTCACGCGCGGCAGCATAAATAGAGAGGATAAATTTGTTTTGACTATTTTCCATTTTAACCGCTACGATTTTATTTTATTAACGAGATAAGTAGGATAAACTTTGTTTTGTGTAGAAATATTTATTAAAATCAATCAGTATTTTTTTTACAAGTCCCTAAGCTATATTTTGCTCACGCCGGGAAAAAAAACTTTCAAGACGTCAAATCATTCCTTGCCTTCGTCTGAAAAATTTAACTTGCGGTCAATATTTTCGTTTAAAAGGCTGCACAAATCTACCAGCTCTAAAACCCCGATATTTGTAGTCCCATTTTCGCATATTGTGAATAGATTGAAGCAGCAACTGTAGGGAGATTATTTTCGGTTCGTCTCATTTAAAAATAAATTCTGCTTCGATAGGGTTTGGCAGTGTTTTAACCGCAAGCTCTGTCCACTTTTCCTCGTTGGCATCGTTGACAGCACGGTACAATCTATGCAGAGTCTTGAGGTAAGTTGTCACGGTTCAGTGAGTGTTCTTTTTGGAATCTGTAAGCGGCAGTATCATTTTCTGTTGTGTTTAATTTCATTTTAAATAATTCTATTGTTATTTGTCGAATGAAGATATCGTTTCTGTGATTTTGTGTCTGTTTTCATATATTGTATTACTGTAACACCTAGTGTTAGAACCCTATTTGTTTCTTCACGTATAGATATTGTGAACTGCGAAAAGAATTTTACATTTTTTTTTTGTAATTCTAATTTTTTGTTTATTTTGTTTTTCATTGTTATTCCGGTTATTTTTGTGACATCTTTCCTGACAGAATTACTTACACTATTGAATTGATATCAGCTACTGCTGATGTTGTAAACGCAACGGTTGTTACAACCATGTTCACATAGAGTGATTTGAAAAAATCGGACCATCTTCATATGTTAGAACTTATTACATTATTTGCACAAACCTTGTGCATTGTACAACATATTTCTTCATAGCTTTATGCCATTATATTGGCTCTTGTACTTTAAAAACCAAATGTCACAAGACTGGGGACTGAAGTGACACAAAATGATTAAATTTTTAAAAGATTACGTTGATAAGTGACACTAAGCTTAGGTTTTCAGATGTTTACATTCTCTCATAGGGTTGGTTACTTGGTTAGGATTCAGTGATACACTTATGTACCAGCATGTTTTTCATATTATCACATTCTTTTCAGAAATATGTCTCTATGTTACTTCAACAAAAACAAGGGAGTTATATTTGAGAGATCATCTTTCCACATACAAATAGATATTCAACATCCTTTTAGAAGCAATGCTCGAAATGATTATGTCTGATAGGTCTATCCTTAAAGAATTAGGTTTCTGTAACTGCAAAAAATTTATTTATAATTTTTTATTAAAAATTAAATTTAACTATTTAGAAAAGGGTAGAAAAAAATATATTAAAGATTTTTTTATAAAGAATAATGAAAAAAAATGTAAATGTTATTAAATTCTTGTCCAACGAAGGTTTGTGACAGCTTGATATAAAATGACTTTTAATTCCTATTAGGGTTTTTAAAAGATGTAACGTGTTCCGAGGCTTGTGCGGCTCGGCTCAATATCTTTTTCACGCGCGGCAGCGTAAATAGAGAGGATAAATTTGTTTTGACTATTTTCAATTTTAACGGCTACGATTTTATTTTATTAACGAGATAAGTAGGATAAACTTTCTTTTGTGTGCAGAAATATTTATTAAAATCAATCAGTATTTTTTTTACAAGTCCCTAGGCTATATATTGCTCACGCCGGGAAAAACAACTTTCAGGCCGTCCAATCGTTCCTCACCTTCGTATGAAAAATTTAACCTGCGGTCAATATTTTCGTTTAAAAGGCTGCACAAATCTACCAGCTCTAAAACCCTGATATTTGTAGTTCCATTTTCACATATTGTGAATAGATTGAAGCAGCAACTATAGGGAGATTAGTTTCGGTTCGTCTCATTTAAAAATAAATTCTGCTTCGATAGGGTTTGGTAGTATTTTAACCGCAAGCTCTGTCCACTTTTCCTCATCGGCATCGTTGACAACACGGTACAATCTGTGCAGAATCTTGAGGTAAGTTGTCATGGTTCGGTAAGTGTTCTTTTTGGAATCTGTAAGCGGCAGGATCATTTTCTGTTGTGTTTAATTTCATTTTAAATAATTCTGTTGTTATTTGTCGAATGAAGATATCGTTTCTGTGATTTTGTGTCTGTTTTCATATATTGTATTATTGTAACACTTAGTGTTAGAACCCTATTTGTTTCTTCACGTATAGATATTGTGAACTGCGAAAAGAATTTTACATTTTTTTTGTGATTCTAACTTTTTGTTTATTTTGTTTTCATCGTTATTCAGGTTATTTTTGTGACATCTTTCCTGATAGAATTATTTACACTATTGAATTGATATCAGCTACTGCTGATGTTGTAAACGCAACGGTTGTTACAACCATGTTCACATAGAGTGATTTGAAGAAATCGGACCATCTTCATATGTTAGAACTTATTACATTATTTGCACAAACCTTGTGCATTATACAACATATTTCTTCATAGCTTTATGCCATTATATTGGCTCTTGTACTTTAAAAACCAAATGTCACAAGACTGGGGACTAAAGTGACACAAAATGATTAAATTTTTAAAAGATTGCGTTGATAAGTGACACTCAGCTTGGGTTTTCAGATGTTTACATTCTCTCACATGGTTGGTTACTTGGTTAGGACTCAGTGATACGTTTATGTACCAACATGCTTTTCATACTATCACATTCTTTTCAGAAATATGTATCTATGTTACTTCAATAAAAACAGGGGAGTTATATTTGAGAGATCATCTTTCCACATACAAATAGAGATTCAACATCCTTTTAGAAGCAATGCTAGAAATGATTGTGTCTGATAGGTCTATCCTTAAAGTATTAGGTTTCTGTAACTGCAAAGAATTTATTTATAATTTTTTATTAAAAATTAAATTTAACTATATAGAAAAGGGCAGAAAAAAATATATTAAAGAATTTTTTTATAAAGAATAATGAAAAAAAATGTAAATGTTATTAAATTCTTGTCCAAGGAAGGTTTGCGACAGCTTGATATAAAATGACTTTTAATTCCTATTAGGGTTTTTAAAAGATGTAACGTGTCCCGAGGCTTGTGCGGCTCAGCTCAATATCTTTTTCATGCGCGGCAGCGTAAATAGAGAGGATAAATTTGTTTTGACTATTTTCGATTTTAACCGCTACGATTTTATTTTATTAACGAGAGAAGTAGGATAAACTTTATTTTGTGCAGAAATATTTATTAAAATGAATCAGTAATTTTTTTACAAGTCCCTAGGCTATATTTTGCTCACGCCGGGAAAAACAACTTTCAGGCCGTCAAATCGTTCCTCGCCTTCGTCTGAAAAATTTAACCTGCGGTCAATATTTTCGTTTAAAAGGCTGCACAAATCTACCAGCTCTAAAACCCTGATATTTGTAGTTTCATTTTCGCATTTTGTGAATAGATTGAAGCAGCAGCTGTAGGGAGATTAGTTTCGGTTCGTCTCATTTAAAAATAAATTCTGCTTCGATAGGGTTTGGCGGTATTTTAACCGCAAGCTCTATCCACTTTTCCTCATCGGCATCGTTGACAGCACGGTACAATCTGTGCAGAATCTTGAGGTAAGTTGTCATGGTTCAGTGAGTGTTCTTTTTGGAATCCGTAAGCGGCAGGATCATTTTTTGTTGTGTTTAATTTCATTTTAAATAATTCTGTTGTTATTTATCGAATGAAGATATCGTTTCTGTGATTTTGTGTCTATTTTCATATATTGTATTACTGTAACACCTAGTGTTAGAACCCTATTTGTTTCTTCACGTATAGATATTGTGAACTACGAAAAGAATTTTACATTTTTTTTGTGATTCTAACTTTTTGTTTCTTTTGTTTTCATCGTTATTCAAGTTATTTTTGTGACATTTTTCCTGACAGTATTACTTACACTATTGAATTGATATCTGCTACTGCTGATGTTGTAAACGCAACGGTTGTTACAACCATGTTCACATAAAGTGATTTGAAGAAATCGGACCATCTTCATATGTTAGAACTTATTACATTATTTGTACAAACCTTGTGCATTGTACAACATATTTCTTCATAGCTTTATGCCATTATATTGGCTCTTGTACTTTAAAAACCAAATGTCACAAGACTAGGGACTGAAGTGACACAAAATGGATAAATTTTTAAAAGATTGCGTTGATAAGTGACACTCAGCTTGGGTTTTCAGATGTTTACATTCTCTCACACAGTTGGTTACTTGGTTAGGACTCAGTGATACACTTATGTACCAACATGTTTTTCATATTATCACATTCTTTTCAAAAATAGGTATCTATGTTACTTCAACAAAAACAGGGGAGTTATATTTGAGAGATCATCTTTCCACATACAAATAGAGATTCAACATCCTTTTAGAAGCAATGCTAGAAATGATTGTGTCTGATAGGTCTATCCTTAAAGTATTAGGTTTCTGTAACTGCAAAGAATTTATTTATAATTTTTTATTAAAAATTAAACTTAACTATATAGAAAAGGGTAGAAAAAAATATATTAAAGAATTTTTTTTTAAAGAATAATGAAAAAAATGTAAATGTTATTAAATTCTTGTCCAAGAAAGGTTTGCGGCAGCTTGATATAAAATGACTTTTAATTCCTATTAGGGTTTTTTAAAGATATAACGTGTCCCGAAGCTTGTGCGGCTCGCCTGAATATCTTTTTCACGTGCGGCAGCGTAAATAAAGAGGATAAATTTGTTTTAACTATTTTCCATTTTAACCGCTACGATTTTATTTTATTAACGAGATAAGTAGGATAAACTTTGTTTTGTGCAAAAATATTTATTAAAATCAATCAGTATTTTTTTTACAAGTCCCTAGGCTATATTTTGCTCATGCCGGGAAAAACAACTTTCAGGCCGTCAAATCGTTCCTCGCCTTCGTCTGAAAAATTTCACCTGCGGTCAATATTTTCGTTTAAAAGGTTGCACAAATCTACCAGCTCTAAAACACCGATATTTGTAGTTCCATTTTCGCATACTGTGAATAGATTGAAGCAGCAGTTGTAGGGAGATTAGTTTCAGTTCGTCTCATTTAACAATAAATTCTGCTTGGATAGGGTTTGGCAGTATTTTAACCGTAAGCTCTGTCCACTTCTCCTCATCGGCATCGTTGACAGCATGGTAAAATCTGTGCAAAATCTTGAGGTAAGTTGTCATGGTTCAGTGAGTGTTCTTTTTGGAATCTGTAAGCGGCAGGATCATTTTCTGTTGTGTTTAATTTCATTTTAAATAATTCTTTTGTTATTTGTCGAATGAAGATATCGTTTCTGTGATTTTGTGTCTGTTTTCATATATTGTATTACTGTAACACCTAGTGTTAGAACCCTATTTGTTTCTTCACGTATAGATATTGTGAACTACGAAAAGAATTTTACATTTTTTTTGTGATTCTAAGTTTTTGTTTATTTTGTTTTCATCGTTATTCAGGTTATTTTTGTGACATTTTTCCTGACAGAATTATTTACACTATTGAATTGATATCAGCTACTGCTGATGTTGTAAACGCAACGGTTGTTACAACCATGTTCACATAGAGTGATTTGAAGAAATCGGACCATCTTCATATGTTAGAACTTATTACATTATTTGCACAAACCTTGTGCATTGTACAACATATTTCTTCATAGCTTTATGCCATTATATTGGCTCTTGTACTCTAAAAACCAAATGTCACAAGACTGGGGACTGAAGTAACACAAAACGAATAAATTTTTAAAAGATTGCGTTGATAAGTGACACTCAGCTTGGGTTTTCAGATGTTTACATTCTCTCACACGGTTGGTTACTTGGTTAGGACCCAGTGATACGCTTATGTACCAACATGCTTTTCATATTATCACATTCTTTTCAGAAATATGTATCTATGTTACTTCAACAAAAACAGGGGAGTTATATAAGAGAGATCATCTTTCCACATACAAATAGAGATTCAACATCCTTTTAGAAGCAATGCTAGAAATGATTGTGTCTGATAGGTCTATCCTTAAAGTATTAGGTTTCTGTAACTGCAAAGATTTTATTTATAATTTTTGATTAAAAATTAAATTTAACTATATAGAAAAGGGTAGAAAAAAATATATTAAAGAATTTTTTAATAAAGAATAATGAAAAAAAATGTAAATGTTATTAAATTCTTGTCCAAGGAAGGTTTGCGACAGCTTGATATAAAATGACTTTTAATTCCTATTAGGGTTTTTAAAAGATGTAACGTGTCCTGAGGCTTGTGCGGCTCGGCTCAATATCTTTTTCACGTGCGGCAGCGTAAATAGAGAGGATAAATTTGTTTTGACTATTTTCGATTTTAACCGCTACGATTTTATTTTATTAACGAGATAAGTAGGATAAACTTTGTGTTGTGCAGAAATATTTATTAAAATCAATCAGTATTTTTTTTACAAGTCCCTAGGCTATATTTTACTCACGCCGAGAAAAACAACTTTCAGGCCGTCAAATCGTTCCTCGCCTTCGTCTGAAAAATTTAACCTACGGTCAATATTTTCGTTTAAAAGGTTGCACAAATCTACCAGCTCTAAAACCCCGATATTTGTAGTTCCATTTTCGCATATTGTGAATAGATTGAAGGAGCAGCTGTAGGGAGATTAGTTTCGGTTCGTCTCATTTAAAAATAAATTCTGCTTTGATAGGGTTTGGTAGTATTTTAACCGCAAGCTCTATCCACTTTTCCTTATCGGCATCGTTGACAGCACGGTACAATCTGTGCAGAATCTTGAGGTAAGTTGTCATGGTTCAGTGAGTGTTCTTTTTGGAATCTGTAAGCGGCAGGATCATTTTCTGTTGTGTTTAATTTCATTTTAAATAATTCTATTGTTATTTGTCGAATGAAGATATCGTTTCTGTGATTTTGTGTCTGTTTTCATATATTGTATTACTGTAACACCTAGTGTTAGAACCCTATTTGTTTCTTCACGTATAGATATTGTGAACTGCGAAAATAATTTTACATTTTTTTTGTGATTCTAACTTTTTGTTTATTTTGTTTTCATCGTTATTCAGGTTATTTTTGTGACATTTTTACTGACAGAATTATTTACACTATTGAATTGATATCAGCTACTGCTGATGTTGTAAACGCAACGGTTGTTACAACCATGTTCACATAGAGTGATTTGAAGAAATCGGACCATCTTCATATGTTACAACTTATTACATTATTTGCACAAACCTTTTGCATTTTACAACATGTTTCTTCATAGCTTTATGCCATTATATTAGCTCTTGTACTTTAAAAACCAAATGTCACAAGACTGGAGACTGAAGTAACACAAAACGAATAAATTTTCAAAAGATTCCGTTGATAAGTGACACTCAGCTTGGGTTTTCAGATGTTTACATTCTCTCACACGGTTGGTTACTTGGTTAGGACTCAGTGATACGCTTATGTACCAACATGCTTTTCATATTATCACATTCTTTTCAGAAATATGTATCTATGTTACTTCAACAAAAATAGGGGAGTTATATTCGAGAGATCATCTTTCCACATACAAATAGAGATTCAACATCCTTTTAGAAGCAATGTTAGAAATGATTGTGTCTGATAGGTCTATCCTTAAAGTATTAGGTTTCTGTAACTGCAAAGAATTTATTTATAATTTTTGATTAAAAATTAAATTTAACTATATAGAAAAGGGTAGAAAAATATATATTAAAGAATTTTTTATAAAGAATAATGAAAAAAAATGTAAATGTTATTAAATTCTTGTCCAAGGAAGGTTTGCGGCAGCTTGATATAAAATGACTTTTAATTCCTATTAGGGTTTTTAAAAGATGTAACGTGTCCCGAGGCTTGTGCGGCTCGGCTCAATATCTTTTTCACGTGCGGCAGCGTAAATAGAGAGGATAAATTTGTTCTGACTATTTTCGATTTTAACCGCTACGATTTTATTTTATTAACGAGATAAAAAGGATAAACTTTGTTTTGTGCAGAAATATTTATTAGAATCAATCAGTATTTTTTTTACAAGTGCCTAGGCTATATTTTGCTCACGCCGGGAAAAACAACTTTCAAGTCGTCAAATCGTTCCTCGCCTTCGTCTGAAAAATTTAACCTGCGGTCAATATTTTCGTTTAAAAGGTTGCACAAATCTACCAGCTCTAAAACCCCGATATTTGTAGTTCCATTTTTGCATATTGTGAATAGATTGAAGCAGCAGTTGTAGGGAGATTAGTTTCGGTTCGTCTCATTTAAAAATAAATTCTGCTTTGATAGGGTTTGGCAGTATTTTAACCGCAAGCTCTGTCCACTTTTCCTCATCGGCATCGTTGAAAACACGGTACAATCTGTGCAGAATCTTAAGGTAAGTTGTCATGGTTCAGTGAGTGTTCTTTTTGGAATCTGTAAGCGGCAGGATCATTTTCTATTGTGTTTAATTTCATTTTAAATAATTATGTTGTTATTTGTCGAATGAAGATATCGTTTCTGTGATTTTGTGTCTATTTTCATATATTGTATTACTGTAACACCTAGTGTTAGAGCCCTATTTGTTTCTTCACGTATAGATATTGTGAACTGCGAAAAGAATTTTACATTTTTTTTGTGATTCTAAGTTTTTGTTTATTTTGTTTTCATCGTTATTCAGGTTATTTTTGTGACATTTTTTCTGACAGAATTATTTACACTATTGAATTGATATCAGCTACTGCTGATGTTGTAAACGCAACGGTTGTTACGACCATGTTCACATAGAGTGATTTGAAGAAATCGGACCATCTTCATATGTTAGAACTTATTACATTATTTGCACAAACCTTCTACATTATACGACATATTTCTTCATAGCTTTATGCCATTATATTGGCTCTTGTACTCTAAAAACCAAATGTCACAAGATTGGGGACTGAAGTGACACAAATCGAATAAATTTTTAAAAGATTGCGTCGATAAGTGACATTCAGCTTGGGTTTTCAGATGTTTACATTCTCTCACACGGTTGGTTACTTGGTTAGGACCCAGTGATACGCTTATGTACCAACATGTTTTTCATATTATCACATTCTTTTCAGAAATATGTATCTATGTTACTTCAACAAAAACAGGGGAGTTATATTTGAGAGATCATCTTTCCACATGCAAATGGAGATTCAACATCCTTTTAGAAGCAATGCTAGAAATGATTGTGTCTGATAGGTCTATCCTTAAAGTATTAGGTTTCTGTAATTGCAAAAAATTTATTTATAATTTTTTATTAAAAATTAAATTTAACTATATAGAAAAGGGTAGAAAAAAATATATTAAAGAATTTTTTTATAAAGAATAATGAAAAAAAATGTAAATGTTATTAAATTCTTGTCCAAGGAAGGTTTGCGGCAGCTTGATATAAAATGACTTTTAATTCCTATTAGGGTTTTTAAAAGATGTAACGTGTCCCGAGGCTTGTGCGGCTCGGCTCGATATCTTTTTCACGCGTGGCAACGTAAATAGAGAGGATAAATTTGTTTTGACTATTTTCGATTTTAATCGCTACGATTTTATTTTATTAATGAGATAAGTAGGATAAACTTTGTTCTGTGCAGAAATATTTATTAAAATCAATCAGTATTTTTTTTACAAGTCCCTAGGCTATATTTTGCTCACGCCGGGAAAAACAACTTTCAGGACGTCAAATCGTTCCTCGCCTTCGTCTGAAAAATTTAACTTGCGGTCTATATTTTCGTTTAAAAGGCTGCACAAATCTACCAGCTCTAAAACCCCGATATTTGTAGTTCCATTTTCGCATATTGTGAATAGATTGAAGCAGCAGCTGTAGGAAGATTAGTTTCGGTTCGTCTCATTTAAAAATAAATTCTGCTTTGATAGGGTTTGGCAGTATTTTAACCGCAAGCTCTGTCCACTTTTCCTCATCGGCATCGTTGACAACACGGTACAATCTGTGCAGAATCTTGAGGTAAGTTGTCATGGTTCAGTGAGTGTTCTTTTTGGAATCTGTAACACCTAGTGTTAGAACCCTATTTGTTTCTTCACGTATAGATATTGTGAACTGTGAAAAGAATTTTACATTTTTTTTGTGATTCTAAGTTTTTGTTTATTTTGTTTTCATCGTTATTCAAGTTATTTTTGTGACATTTTTCCTGACAGAATTATTTACACTATTGAATTGATATCAGCTACTGCTGATGTTGTAAACGCAATGGTTGTTACAACCATGTTCATATAGAGTGATTTGAAGAAATCGGACCATCTTCATATGTTAGAACTTATTACATTATTTGCACAAACCTTGTGCATTGTACAACATATTTCTTCATAGTTTTATGCCATTATATTGGCTCTTGTACTCTAAAAACCAAATGTCACAAGATTGGGGACTGAAGTGACACAAAACGATTAAATTTTTAAAAGATTGCGTTGATAAGTGACACTCGGCTTGGGTTTTCAGATGTTTACATTCTCTCACATGGTTGGTTACTTGGTTAGGACTCAGTGATACACTTATGTACCAACATGCTTTTCATATTATCACATTCTTTTCAGAAATATGTATCTATGTTACTTCAACAAAAACAGGGGAGTTATATTTGAGAGATTATCTTTCCACATACAAATAGAGATCCAACATCCTTTTAGAAGCAATGCTAGAAATGATTGTGTCTGATAGGTCTTTCCTTAAAGTATTAGGTTTCTGTAACTGCAAAGAAAAAATCTCTCTTTAAAAATTTGATTCAACTCTTTTGTATGTGAAAAAATAGCAGAGTTTGTCATTTGTCTTTTGTGACCTTCAATCAGCCGGATTTCTTCTCATAGTGTTGTTTTCCATTGCAAGGCACAAAGAGTCTCCTATAATCTGCTTTTTATGCACCTATGAAAGGTTTTAGCTGCTTTTCACTACAGAAAGGTCAACAACATTGTTTTTTCTTGGTGTCATTTAATGCAGGTAATGTTTGCAAGGCCTAAATTCTTCAGTCTTATCTTGAATGATGAGCTCTAATGGAGAAGTAATGAACTCGGTAATTTCCTTTTTTTTTGGCATTTTTACTTTCTTGTCTTCCATATTTTGGAACATACGCCGCAACCTATAATTGTCAGGTCTTGGGCCTCTGTTCATCATTCAATTGTTAGAAATTATGAAACTTATGTCCATACTTGTACAAAACATTAGTTGCATTAAAGAAGAAATATTAGTATTAGTCCATCTCAAGTCTCTCTAAATAGGCCCTAAAACTCTATTTCATTTTATATGAACACTTTGGAGGAGTAACCTTGCAAGAACTAGCTAAATTAGCTTATCCACCCTTACATATGTTTGGATATGATGGACTATCCTCAAATTTGAAGGCATTTTTCCTTTTATCTCAACAACCTTGAAAAGAACTAAACTCTTAATAAGTACTTCCATTCTAGTTTGGCATGCTTGTCCAATTGTCCTCTAGGTGTGGAAATTTGCCAACTCTAATGAGATCTTTTAATCATTGCACTTGAAGAACTTAGGAAGGCAATATCACATCTTGAGTAGAAGTGTTGTTTTCAATGGCTGCGAAATACCATTGGTAGCTAGCATAGATTGCAAACCATAGGGCCTAGGTGGCGGGCGTTGGAATTCGATAGCTAGAATCGGGTTATATGTGGCAATTAAAATATAAACACATATTGTAATCATGAGCAAATTACTTGTAATGTATTGGGCTGGGCCCAAATTGAAAAATAACATAACTTGCAATCATACTAAAGCACATGAAACGTGCTTATTAATAGAGGCCCCAAATTGGGCGCTAAAGGCAGATTATAAAATATAATTTGAATATGTATTAGCCGACTTGAGCAAATTATGAGGATGAATCTTGTATATAAACAAGATTCATCCTAGGCATCATACACAATCATCAAGCGAATTCATCTTCAACAAATATTTGCTTTGCCATTCAGCAATCTTCTTCTAGCGAATTTGTCATTCTTATCTGATTTTGTGGCTGGACAAATCAGTCTACCTGAGAGAACTCTAGTCAGATCTGAACTTGGTCATCTTTGTGCGAGTTGTGTTGCTGGATGATTTAGAGCATCGAACTCTCCTTCATTGTAGCGCCAAATCTCTACAAGATCAATCAGCAATAAGTCTACACTTCTATGATTTGAATTGGACAAAGTTCTGCACTAACTGGATGTTTGAATCAGATAAGTAATCTGATCTGAACTATACTTGTAATTTGCTCATGAATTAAAAATTTGATCTGGATCCTTGATGCTGGGTTTTTCCTCCAAGAGGGAGGTTTTCCCAGGGTATTTTGGTGTCTCTTGTGCTGTGTGTGTATGCTTTTCATTTAATTTTTGAGTTTACTTAATTCTGATCACTAAAGTTAACATGGTATCAGAGTTTGGTTCGTAAATAGTTGTGATCAGATTTGTAAATCTTCTATTATCTTTCAGTCTAACCTACTGTTCAAAGTTTAGACTACACAGCTTCTCCTCTTAGGGCTGAAGATAGGTTGGAAGGTTCTGTGAATTACACCTCTTGGAAGGTTCGTATGATGATGGCATTAAATGATCTCGCTGAGTATGTCAGCAAGGATGCTAAAGAACCTATCGATGAAAAGGAAAAATAAGAATGACTCAAGAAGGACTTTCAGGCTTGAAGGTTGATCATTGATTCCGTCAAAGATCATATTGTGTCATGTATCTTCAAGATGAAGTCCGCTAGAGAGATGTTCAACACATTGGAGAAGATGTATGAAGTCAACAACACCAGCTATATTCTTGCCTTGAGGAATCAGCTCACTCACATCCGATTGGAGAAAGGGGAATCCATCACCTCCTACTTCATGAGGACGACTGATCTAAAGGATCAACTTTCAGCAGTTGGGAAGGAAGTTGAAGTTAGCGATCTTACCTTGACTGCCCTCGATGGTCTTCCTCCAACTTGGGAACCATTCATTCAAGGAATCAGTGCGAGGATTGAGCTTCCCAAGTTTGAACGACTGAGGGGAGATTGCATCCAAGAAGAATCTCAGCTAGTTGCTAAGGGAGCAATTAGGAGCTCTCATGGAGGAGATCATCACATGCTTGCAGCTCAATCGGTCAAGAAGAAAGGTGGAAATTGGAAGAAGGGCAACTTCAAGAGGAAGAGAGATTTCAGACCTTCTGCAAGTCATGATTCAAGGAAAAAGCCAAGAGATCTCTCACGCATTCGCTGCTTCAGATGTGACAAATTTGGTCACTATGCGAAGGAATGTCAAAATCAACTCAAGCAAGGAGAAGCGAATCTCAATGAAGTTGCAGAACAAAAGAACAATGAAGACTTCCTCTTCATCTCTGCCTTGTCAAGCAATGTGCTGACTGACTGCAACACATGGTTGATCAACAACGGCGCATCTAGACACATCACAGGCTACCGAGATCATCTTTCAGACTTGATAGAGAAAGAATCCAATCTTCATGTGGTAATTGGTGATGATGCTTGATATTCAGTAAGGGGTTTCGGTACTACTTCATTAAATTTAGATTCTGGTATCTCTCTACATCTTAGTGATATTCTATTTGTGCCTGGAATTAAAAGGAATCTTATCTCCATTTATGCACTAGAAGATAAGGGTTATCAAGTAGCATTTTTTGAGGGTAGAGTACTTGCATGGTCTAAGAAATCTAGTTTTAAATCTACTCGTGTCAGTGGTAATAGATATGATAGCTTATACAAACTTTCAGCTAAACCTGTTCAAGCTCTCATTCATGAGGCTCCTGAGATCAGCGAACTATGGCATAGGAGACTTGGTTATTTACACTTCCAAGCACTTCCCTCACTTGAGAAGATGGTCAAAGGTATGCCTAAACTTAGTCAATTTTCCTGATGATACTTGCAAAGGATGTTCTTTAGGTAAGAACACTAAAAGTCTATTTTATAAAAGTGTAAGTAGTGCTAAAGAAAAATTAGCACTTGTTCATTCTGATTTATGTGGACCTATGTCTGTTGCTTCACCTAGTGGATGTCTATACTATGTTATATTCATAGATGATTTTTCTAGAAAGACTTGGATTTACTTTCTAAAAACTAAAAAATTTGATGAAGTATTAAGTAGGTTCAAAGAATTTAAGGCTTTAGTTGAAAATCTATCTGGAAAAAGAATTAAAGTGTTAAGATCTGATAATGGAGGTGAATACACTTCAAGTAGCTTTCATGACTTTTGTGTAGAGATAGAAATTAAGAGGGAGTTTTGTGTCCCCTACAATCCTCAGCAAAATGGGGTGCTTGAAAGAAATAATAGATCCATTGTTGAAACAGCTAAAGCAATGATTCATGATCAGGATCTACAAACCTTCTTATGGGCTGAGGCATCTAAAACTGCAATATATATTCAGAATAGATGCCCTCATCGTGTGTTGAAGAACATGACTCTTGAAGAAGCCTTCACTGGAGACAAACCTGATATCAGCCACCTAAGGATCTTTGGAAGCCCTATCTATGTTCATATACCAAAGGAGAAGAGAACTAAGCTAGAGCCATTCGGGAAGAAGGGCATCCTTGTTGGATACAGTGAATCCTCCAAAGCATTCCAAGTCTACATCCCATGACAAAGGTACATTGAGGTAAGTAGAGATGTAACTTTTGAAGAAAATATTGCTCTTAAGAAATCTAAAGGTTCCTTGGTTGATGATGATAAAGAACTTAATGGAAATCAAGATATGGATGTTGATACTAATCCTGAGATTCAGAGGGAGTCTATTGAGCCCTTTGAATGTATTGAGCCTTGTGATCCTTCTAAGCCTCCGGATCCAACCGATGGACCCATAGACATTGTAGTTAGTAAGAAGAGACCACTTTGGGTGAGGAACACCATCCAAGAAGTCGAAAAGTTTGCTGCTCCCCAAGGAACATTTAGAGAAAGCAATAGACCTCAAAAGCTCTCCAACTATGTTGAAATGATGTGCAACATTATTGAGACCAAACCATCAAATGTAGAAGAAGCCATGAACCAACAAGCGTGGAAGTTGGCCATGGACGAAGAATATCAATCCATCATCAAGAATGATGTCTGGGATATTGTATCTAGACCTAAAGGTAAGTCTGTTGTATCCTCTAAATGGTTGTTTAAAATTAAACATACTGCTGATGGAAGTATTGAGAAATATAAAGCTAGATTTGTAGCTCGTGGTTTCTCTCAAAAGGAAGGCATAGATTATGAGGAAACATTTGTACCTGTTGCTAGATATACTTTTATTAGAACTATAATAGCTATTGTTGCAGCTAAAGGCTGGAAGTTATATCAGATGGATGTAAAGATTGCTTTCCTTAATGGTGTCATTGAGGAAGAAGTCTACATTGAGCAACCAGAAGGATATGAGATTCATAATAGAGAATCTCATGTATGCAAATTGAAGAAAGCTCTTTATGGCCTCAAGCAGGCTCCTCGAGCTTGGTATGAAAGAATTGATAAGTATTTGGTTAGTCGAGGATTTTGTAAGAATGATGCTGATTCTAACCTTTACTTTAAATTATTTGATGTTAAAATGCTAATTCTAGTTTTGTATGTGGATGACTTATTTCTAACCGGTGAAGATAGTCTCATCATTAGATGTAAGAAAATATTAGCTACATAATTTGAAATGAAGGATCTAGGCCTAATGCATTACTTTCTAGGTTTAGAAGTATGACAAAGATCTAATGAAATCATCCTTAGTCAAGGAAAATATACTATTGATATATTGAAAAGGTTTGGAATGATGGACTGCAAACCTATGTCTACTCCTATGGAAACTAATTTGAAGAAATTAAGTTTATTTGCAGCTAACTCTAATTTTGCAGATCCATCGGAGTATAGACCAATTGATTGGATCTTTAATGTATCTAGTTAACACTAGACCGGATATTTGTTATGTAGTGAGTGCCCTCAGCCACTTCATGAACAAATCGAAGCATGCTCATCTTGTTGCAGCCAAGCGTATTCTGAGATATTTGCGAGGCACAGTTGGCTACGGGTTGAAGTATCCGATCAACACTGTCATCACCTTGGAAGGCTACTCTGATTTTGATTGGGTAGAAAGTGTAATCGATAGGAAGAGCACTTTAGGAATTTGTTTCAGTTTGGGATCTGCTGTTATCTCCTGGGCCAGCAGGAAACAATCCTCAGTTGCATTAAGTACTGTAGAAGCTGAGTACATTGCGTCAAGAGAAGCAGTGTGGCTTCGCAAGCTTTTTGTTGGGTTGTTCAGACAACCTTGGGAACCCATTGTCATTCATTGTGACAATCAAAATTGCATTAAGATGTCTACTAATCCCGTGTTTCATGACAGGTCAAAACATATGGAAACTCATTATCACTATATTCGTGATATGGTATAGAGACGTGCCATTCAGCCGAAATATGTCAGCACTGATGAGCAGATTGCAGATGTTCTCACCAAGCCCCTCTGCGGGCAATGTAAGGTGGAGTCGCCCTCTACGGGCGATGCAAGGTGACATTGGATCCTTCTCAGGGAGAAGATTGAGGTGAAAGACCTCCTCCACCCTCTGCGGGCAATGCAAGGTGGATCCATCCTCTACAGGCAATGCAAGATGGATGTAATGAAAAAGATCCATGACGTGTTAATGTGTCTTGCTATAATCCTCCCTACCTAAGAGGGAGTGTTGGAATTTGATAGCTAGAATAGGATTATATGTGGCAATTAAAATATAAACACATATTGTAATCATGAGCAATTTACTTGTAATATATTGGGCTGGGTCCAAATTGAAAAATAACATAACTTGTAATCATACTAAAGCACATGAAACATGCTTATTAATAGAGGCCCCAAATTGGGTGCTAAAGGCAGATTATAAAATATAATTTGAATATGTATTAGCCAACTTGAGCAAATTATGAGGATGAATCTTGTATATAAACAAGATTCATCCTAGGCATCATACACAATCATCAAGCGAATTCATCTTTAGCGAATATTTGCTCTGCCATTCAGCAATCTTCTTCTAGCGAATTTGTCATTCTTATTTGATTTTGTGGCTAGACAAATCAGTCTACCTAAGTGAACTCCAGTCAGATCCGAACTTGGTCATCTTTGTGCGAGTTGTGTTGCTGGAAGAATTAGAGCAGCGAACTCTCCTTCATTGTAGCGCCAAATCTCTACAAGATCAATCAGCAATAAGTCTGCACTTCTATGATTTGAATTGGACAAAGTTCTGCACTAACTGGATGTTTGATTCAGATAAGTAATCTGATCTGAACTATACTTGTAAGTTGCTCATGAATTAAAGATTTGATCTGGATCCTTGATGCTGGGTTTTTCCTCCAAGAGGGAGGTTTTCCCAAGGTATTTTGGTGTCTCTTGTGCTGTGTGTGTATGCTTTTCATTTAATTTCTGAGTTTACTTAATTCTGATCACTAAAGTTAACAAGGTAGGAGTTGTTCTATTGGCTAGCCTATGGTAGCCATCACAAAGTGTAAGTTAGAGAACAGTGGTTGTGTGATGGCTCCTAGATTTACATTTTAGAAATTATGATAAAGTATAAATCATAATACAATGATCAAGTAGGTGATGTTTTTATAATACAATGAGCTCACCAATTCTGCTGGTATATGCAACAAAATCTCATAACCCTCGAGTCCAAACTTTGTCAAGCATTATAACTTTGCCAAATCATTTTACTCTCTTATCAAATCTCTTTTTACTTTGCACCATGGTCATCAATCATGTAGCAGTAGCAGCCACCTTAGTTCAAGACTCAAAACCTCCAATGATTACTCTCTACAAAACCCTTTTGTGCTCTTACTTTATTCTAGAAAATAAGTGATTTGAAATATAGATTACATGGATAAACTCTCAAAACACTTAGGTTTGTGCTCCAATACGATCACAATAACTTTGAATACTCACAATAAGTTTTTTTGTTCCTTAAATTTTGTTGGGGGTTACAAACTACTTGTAAATGGCATGAGGATTTGAATTAGCACGTTGCCTTCCTAGTCACAAAATTATATTTATGCTCTATATGTCAAACTATCCGCTTGATAAAGAGTGGAAAATAAAGTTGCCTTATTTACAACAATAAATATTTACTACTTAATAAAAATAATTTAAAATGATTTGATAATTAATTAAAGAAGGAACCATAGTTGCTCCTTTAAGTCTTTAAAAAATTTCTGGTGCGATCTGCTCATAATTTAATTTGATTATTTTATGGAAAGAAGTCAAATAATATAAGTAGTATAAATATCTTAAATACATTAATATGCAACCCATTGCATTTCAAAATTGCAGATAATAGAATTTTTAAAAAATAAAACATTGTGGAGTAGTGGTTGCTCATGAAGAGTAAGGAGTTAGGATGGTAGGAGGACAGAGAACAACAACAAAGAGAAGAGATCAATCATGCATCTGAAATATGCATAAGGGTAGGAGAAATGGGATAACATGGATTACCATCAGGGCATGCAAAAAAAAGTAGTAGGAGAGGGTGGGTTGGGATAGCGGGACAAGAATATTCATCTAAATTTGGAGGATCTATAGGAGGTGTAATAAAATAAGGATGAGGCGAAGAAGTGCCATTGACAAAGAAAGTGGTATGGAAGGAGATGAGCGTGTCTAAATTTGAATGTTATGGGCTAAGAAAACAAGCAAAAGTAGTATAATGGGAAGAGCAATGCAAGATCTGATCAATAGAAAGATGCTAAGATTTTAAGTCTAGGACAATTATGATACGATCAAGGGAAATGGATGGGTAAAGAAAAGTTGAAAACTAATAAGAAAAATTGTGATCAGGAAAATATGCACCAATAGAGTCTTAGGGACATTGGATAGGGCAAGGATAGTTAGGGGGGGTGAGAGGGAAGAAAAAAGTGAAAGTAAGAGGAAGTGAGTTTTAGGTGTTGAGAATAGGGGATGAGGAATAGAGAAGTTGGGAACAAGTTTTTGTAAATTCTAGAGGAGTGTTGTGAAAGCTTACTTGGCTTTTGTGAAGGTGGGAATGGAAAGCTAAGATGATTAAGAGGGTAAGGAAGGGGGTTGGGAAAAGGTAAGTGGATTTTGGGTAAAGGTTAGATAGGGAAAACAAAAGGATGTTGCAAAAATTTAAGTGTGTTGTGAATGTAGGGGAGGAAGGGAGGGGTGTTAGAGTAGGCAAACTATGTGAGACAAACAATAAATCATCTAGTTATTAATAAACAAGGTGTTGTATTGAGTGCAAATATCTAGCAAATTTTTGCTAGAGTTCAGATAGCTGTTGAGATAAGAAGTAATCTTGTGAAGGGTTCAAGGAATGCTGTGAAGATAAAGATAGAAGAGAACGATGTTGAAATAAGAAAACAAGGTGTTGGGAAGAAAAAAATAAGTGTTTTGATGGGGAGAAAATGTGTTAAGAATAGAGAAATAGGTGTAGTGAAGAAGAAAAGTGGGTTATGTTTAGTAAATGTAGTTAAGTATCACTAGGTGTTGGACTTGGAGGCAAATGGAAGAGAAAAGGGGAGGAAGGTGTAGGAATGATAGCAGTAAGCATTGGAAAAAGAAACCCTAACATTGTAAGGAATATAAAAGTTGTTGGGAAGGGGAAATATAACGGTGTCAATATTGAGTTAAGGGAAGAAGATAATTAGTTGTTTTAAGATTAGTATATTTTTCCTTTATAAAGAGGGATTGGGTTTGAGACAACACCTTGGAAAGAAAATTGGGAGTTATTTTTGTTTTTGATTTAGTTTTTGGCATGATTTGTGAAGGAAAAAGAGGAGAGAGTATTTTATCATGTTTAAGTAGTTGGTTAATATCAGGAGTAGAAGTGTAGGAAAATCATGTTCACCAAATGAAAAACTAATTTGGAAACCCCAAGTTAAATTAGCGTGCTAAATGAACATGGAGATAGATTACCCCAGGATTAATTTTATTTATTTGCACTAATTTGTCTAAATCTAATCATATATTGAATAATAATAGTAAACACAATAGTAAATATCAAATATATATATTAAATTTAAATAGATTATAAGTATAGGAGTTTGTAAATGGTAATGTATAAAGGAAATATAAAGGAATTGAGAATATGCTTCCTCAAAGTGCTTGAATGTTGAATTTGATTAGACAAGACGACTAAGGAAGGATGGGGGAGTGTGTTAGAAAAATTCAATTCACATGATTCATGCATGATTTCAAGGATCTAGGTGCTAGTGTATGAAAAATAAATTGAATGAATGATTCAATAATCGGATAATCTATTCAACAATATACAAGCGTATATAAAGAGATTACAAGGACGACGTTCTAAATTAAGAGCAAGTCGTTTAAAGTGAACTACTAAAAGGCTAAATGCTAAATAAAGCTTAAAAGCTAATTAACTATAAAGAAAAAGCTAAATGCTAAATAAAGCTTAAAAGCTAATTAACTAAAAAGCTAAATGACCATTAAACAAGGAACTGAATATAGGTGACTAAAATATAATTAAATATTCTAATAGTGTAGACGCAATTGTAGTGAGGTGTTGGTGTAGATACTAGAGTTAGAGTTGTGTGTTGTTATATACACTAAAGTTGCATTTAGGTGCTAATATAGACAAATGAGTTGGAATTGGGCATTAGAGATCCTCATAATTTCTCAATCAAAATAAATTATTTGGACTTGGGTACTAGAGTAGACACTGACATTGAATTTGGGCACTAGAGTATACACTAGCAACAAATCTTGATGCTCAAGTAAACACTAGCACCAAATTTGGATGCTAGAGTAGAAACTTTTGTATTTTGTAATTTTCTAGATAAACTATGGACTGGCATCAAAGTCTTGTAGCTACTATATCACTAATTATTTTGATGAAAGATCTCTTACCTTAGCTGGTTCCAGATCCACCTAAACATTATCTAAGCAAGGGAATCAAAGCAAGAGTGATTTGAAAATAGGGAAAATCAGATAAAAATCGAATCAAGGATATGTAGGGAAAATATTATTTCTAATGAAAACCATGCTTTGTTGTCAATTTAATCAAATGATTAATAAATAAATATCGCAAAATCTTAGATCAATGTAGTTGAGACTAAAATGTAATAAAAAACTATAAAGAGGATGAAGATGGTTTAATTGTTATTGATTTTACAATTTTAGTCATGATTTTTGTGCTATTTCATAGTAATTGATGATAGAAATTGGGAATTTGAAGTAGGATTTGCAATCTATGACTTGCGATTGAGATTGATATTAGCGTTGGACTAGACTAAATGCATGTCTTAGTTTGGGATGCGTTTTTCATCACAATATCTAGTTTTTCTACTGTAGATCTATGCTTTGTTGATTGATACATTCTTCTGTACTCACCCTTGTCTTCAATGCCTATTATTGAATACGGAGTTTGCTTAAAAACACAATAGGTTTTGTAGTAAAGAAAAGAGAATATTATTGAATTTCTTGATGATATTCAAGCCCCTTTGCCAACGTACAATATCTGAAGGCACACAATAAAATGGAATGCTTATGATATGATTGTTGATGTAAATTCTCTATTGCCAATGCTTTTGCTATGTGAGTTTCTAGTTCAGTGATATCTGATTTTACATCTATACAATGATAACTTATGACCTAGGATTGTCTATAAACACTTGACCCTTCTTGCTTAATTCAAGCTATTTGGTATGCAAGTTGATGGGGTAATGGTCGAATTTTGAAAAAGTTAGCTCCAAGAGTGAGAATTTTAAAGTTTGAATTTGGTGGATTAGGTCACTATGCTACCCAATTTGAGCTAGAACCATGTATGTGAGCTGGTCTATGGAAGCACAAATGCTATACAATTGGATCGGTCTTGAATAGGGCAATATATTAATTTTAGATGATAGGTTTGGGGTTAGTGTTAGTTTGCACATCAAACAAGATAAGTTGAACACGACAACAATACATTTACAATAGAACCCAAAAGCTATGTTATCAATTCATTAGCCACAAGCCCCAATTTTGGGTTCGATCCAAACTCGATTTAGATTTTGGTTCAGTGAGCTTGGGGGGTCATTTAGGGGACAAAAAATGACTGGGGGTTCATCTCGAATGAATCTAGACAATGGATCCATAGTTGTATCCTTTATTGCTAGTAGATCACTTCTTCCCTTCCCATCTGGCAAGTTAAAACAGGTTGAATCCTATCCATGCCGATTGAAATCAATATCAAATAGCTCAAGGATGGGAAGTAGGTGGACAGTCCTTATGGAGGTCCACATTTTTTTGTTCGCAATATAGAACCCTCTTTCATCCCCTAAATTTATATAAATGGATATCAGAAATATTTTTTATTTTACTATATTTATTTTTCATTTATTAAAGAAAAGTTTTGTGTATGTAATTTTTATATGTTTTTGTATGGATGAACACTAAACAAACCTAACCTTTTTTTTTTTCTTTTGATTGAACTGGATGAATATTAGAACCAGTAACTTAATCCAAAAGTGATGTAAAACAAAAATGTAAGAATGACATAATAACACTTTTTTGGATTGAAACTGTTGTAAACAATTTTTTCAAAATTGAAAAAAACTATATGGTTTTCTTTTACTAAGTGCAATTTTAATTATATATTTTTAATTCCATCGTTTTTGAAGTCTGATCTGAGGAAAAACTATGTAGTTACTTTTTATTTCTATTTAATAACCAAGAGGCAAAACATTATTACATTAGACAACTCAGAAAAGGAATATAGAATATATGAACAAACCCTAAGGCATACAGTTCTTTGCCACGACTCTGCAATTCAAGTTTTTGGATGTTATACTGATTTTTGTGTGGTAAACTTTAAGTGTTAAGTTCTTATATCTCTTATTTTCGTTTAGATTATCCTTTTTTTCATTTAAGCTCTTTGTATGTTTCTGAAAAACATCTTGGTGCTCCATAAGAAGTTATAGACAGGCTTTGAGGGTTAATAGGATTTGTGTTCATTGAAATGATTGACTGATTGCTATTTATTAAAGTAGAGGGAAATGTGTTCAGACTATGTGAATTATTTCTCCTCATTAATTTTCTTTATCCTTGTCTTTATTGTTTTGCAGTCATTATAGTTACAGCTGACCTCCACATCACGGGATTATTTCAAATACATATCTTGTACAAGACATTAAAATGATTTCAGCAGTTTGTTGGGTTCCCAAGGGCATTGCGAAGCCTTTACCAGATTCTGTTGAGCCTCCTTCTCAGGAGGAAATCCAGGAACTGTTGAAGTTGCCAGTTGAAAGTGGCAGGTTGGGTAGCCATTTTGATTCTTTTGTTCCCATTTTAGAAGATGATTCTTCTTAAGTTTAAAAAATAAAAAAAATAATAAAGCTTTTGTTTAGACTCTGATACAAGGCAACAGTCTTATGATAAATTCTGAATTCTTTGTATTTTTAGACAATAGTAGCATTACACTTAGGAAACCTGCGATAACCCCTGAGAAATCATCATCTATCTCATTTGCTGTGCAGTTTCCCAAGATTATCAAAAAGTGGTTCTGATTTTTTCTTTCTTTTTACTTAAATGTGTACCTTTCTTTTTTTCTTGTCTCATTTTCACATTTAGGAGAAGAAAAATAAAAACATAGGAAGATAGAAATTTTTTAGTATAGGGTCAAGGCTTGGACATTGTAACTTTTCAAGTTTAAGTTTAGTCAAGGCTCGGACATTTTAACTTTTCAAGTTTAAGTTTGAATAGATTCAATTTTGAGTATATATTTTAAACCCTAATAAGGGCTTTTTATTTTAATTATATCCTAGTAAGAGTTTGGTACAAAACACTAGGCAGCCTTCAAGTTTACGTTTGAATAGATAAAATTTCAAACCCTAATAAGGGTTTAAGTACTATCATTATTAGGGTACTCAAAAGAACTGAATGTTCCCATTGAGAATCAAAACAAGTGATGCAAATTTTTGTTATGCTCATTGCTACTATTGAGGATGCAAGTTTTATTATGATACTGAATGTATGGACATCTTAATTTTCAGAGATTGTATATTCAAGGAAAAATGGTGCATGGGTTACCGAGGATTCAAGCAAGGGGAAATGAAGTGTGCAAGGGTCTTGCATGTTTTGTTCCATCTCTTAGCAGCTCTTGACATTTCCTGACTCACAACGCTTCGTTTTCTTTGAATAATCCTTGTGACCCTTTGGCCAGTTTTAGACCCACTCTAATTCACATTTTTGTTTTGTCGTCTAAGTTTCCCTAGTGTTGTGACCCTTCTGCCATTTTTAGACCCACTCTAATTCACATTTTTGTTTTGTCTTCTAAGTTTCCCTATTGTTTTATGTTACTCTTTCTTTCTGATTAGAAAATTCTCAATTCACTTTATGTCTTTAGCATAAGCGTCTCTTTCCTCTCCTATAATTTTTTTTCAGGTACGATCTTGGGACAAGGACTCCCCTCTACGCAAGAGGCAAACTATCGGTTGACTCCTCTAACTCAAAAATGGTCAACAAGGTTCTAACATCATTTGTATAGAGGGGGCATTTTTATGCAATTGCAACCCACTAATTGTTTGTGAGTGGTGGAATTGCTGGCCTTTCTGGATTCTTCTTATCCAATTATTGCTTTGGGCTTAGCTGCAGGGTTGTTCTTGGTTTTCTGATGGCAATCGATTGGCTGCCTGTCACAACTTCCACATTTGCTTTCCTTGTTCCAACAACTGATTCAGTCTTCTTATTTCTTGCTCATATTCCTCATCCTGGTAGTATCTTCTTTCGTGTTTTTTTTTGACAAAGGGCTTATTTTGATGTTTATCATTGAATGATTGTTCTTCTTTACCATGACATTTTTCCCTGTCCTTGTATCATTGTCAGTTTTTTTGTTGTTCTGCTTTTCTCTCTTGGCATGTAGATCATGAAGGACAATGTAGTGTCTTTACAATATTCTAGATAAGTTTATCATTAATGAGTCAACATGAGTAATAATGATCAGGCTGTCCAAGACAGCAGCTTAAGGCACTTGGTTTTTTTGGGACTCTTGTTGTAAGAATGTTAAGTTTATGGCAGTTGCTCTTATCTTTCTTGGTTGAATTCCACAGTCCCTTGAACTGATTGTCTCATTCATGCTTAATTATATATCTCTATTGTGATATGACGTTAATTAATGTTGTTGACAACTTTTCTAACTGATCCAAATTCGTAAAAGGAATGTTAACACATAATAACAAAAGAATAGAACATAAACATGTACTAGTAAGTGGACACAACATGGAATATATCAAAGCAGTGAATGCTTGTAGGCTTGTAGCTATTTACCTTGATCAAGATTATTGTTCATATAAGAGGATTAATTGAGAGGTGTGCCAGCTGGACCACAATTGGGTCAATGCTGATCAATTCTCAGGTAATTGAGTATGCTACTCTATTGATCCGTGTATTTAAGCAAAATCATTTTTTGGTCTCATCACAAATATAGATGATTACAAAATCTTTATTAAATGGCTTACTATGTCATGCAAGTTGTCTGTTTTCCTATTCTTTAGGTTCATAGAATTCTGATTAGTTTCCCTGTTTGGCTGCTGATTTACTCTATTGAAACCCTTTGTGAACGCAGTGATGACAATGAATCTAGTGAGGAAGACAATAACAGTGAGGAAGAAAATGAAGGTATGGTGGTTGAAACCAATAAGAGTAAAGATGCAGTAGCAATGGCACTAGCAGCAGCAGATGCTATTGGAAATAAATCGGTAGAATTTCCGAGGGAGCTGAAGGTTGACGAGATTGCTGATGGCCTTAAAGAACTTGACATGGAGCATTATGATGATGATGATGATGAAGGTATATAGTTTGACCATAGTTCTTACACAAAACTATTCAATGAAGCCCAGGGATTTTTGCTAGATACTCACATACACGCTGCTTGATTTTTAACTTTTAAGAACCGTTTTTATAACTTGTATGTTTGATTTCCATGAGAAATATGCAGCTTTTAAAGCAATTATATTAAGGGCTGTTGTTGGAAAAAATTTCAGGCATTGATATTTTTGGGAATGGTTCTGTTGGTGGATTTTACTGCCCAAGCAGTGACATGGGCAAATATCCCTCTGCAGTTGTAAGTCTTTTAATCTAAAAGTGTTGGTCAATTCAGAATTTCATACTAACTAATAACAATTCAGAATTTAATACAAAATAATAAATGGTTGCATGAACAGCTCTTGAACGGCTTCATTTCATTGATTACATTGTAGGATGATGATGAAGATGAGATTGAGGACATGACAATAAAACCTTCCGACCAAATTATAATATGTGCTCGCAATGAAGATGAAGTTAGCCATCTAGAGGTAAGTATAAATATCTATATATTTTCTTTTGATCAACTTGTAATCATTTGCTACTCTTATTGATATTCAGGAGACAATTGTTTTGTTGTTTGGGGATTGGCAGATCTGGGTATATGAGGAACAAACTGAAGAGGGTGGTTCTAACATGTATGTTCATCATGATATCATCTTGCCAGCCTTTCCTCTTGCCCTTGCTTGGCTGGATTGTAACCTGAAAGGTGGAGATAAAGGTATGTCATTTGATTTTTCCTTTTTATTTGTAATATATCAATATTTCATTTTTTTCCTTAGAAACTGATTGGGAAAGAATGATACAACAAATCTCCCCCTGTTTGGTAATTTGGTTGTCCTTGTCCGTGTGAATGTTGGGTCTTGGCACCTCTGTATAGAATCTAGATTATTGCATCCTCAAAGATCAATGTGAAGAATAACTATCTATAACAGAGCAGCTTTAAGGCATATATTTCTTCAGAAAGATAGACCTCAAATAAAGTTAAGATTGGCTTCCCATCAACTTGAACACATTTTCAAAGACTTCATGTTAGGGGAAAGTCTTTCCCTTTAGTTTGACCAATGCCCTGAGGCTAATGAGATACATCTTATCAGCATCCCACAGTTTTGTGGCTGCATACTTCAGTGACATCTTGGTTTGTAGTGGATGTGAGAAGAGCACATGTAGCATTGGACCCAAGCTATGTCACAAGGTTCGAGTTCGAGTTCAAATTGGGCAACAAAAAAATTCAAATGAAATTTGAGGGGAAAAAATCTCGAAAAAAAGATTGGATTAAGTTTGTCTTATATAAATTTAATTTTTTAAACATAAACAATAAATTAAAAAAGTTTGTAAGTCTGCATTTGTCTTTGGACATGTAGTGTCGCGATTTAAACACTTCGTTGGTGAAGCGGCCACCAAGGTTCAATTCCCTAGGCCATTGTGCTCGCAAGGCCTTGTGCCTTCGTTGGGTCATTGTGCTCGCGATTTTGAACAAGTGAAGTGTGGGGATGAGGTCCCCCGTTTGTGGCCTCACCGGTTCATAGCTCCGGGTCAAACGTGTTCACGTGGAGCCGGAGGGCGTGTCGTGCCAGCGTCACTGGTCACATTAAAAAGTTTCCCAGGCATAGTTTAAAAAAATTAAAAAAAATTAATAAATGATATTATATTAAATTTGAATATATTATATATTTTAATAAATTTAAAAATATAATAATATAAATAAGTTTAAAATTTTAATTTAAATATTATTACTATATAAATCATAAATATATTAAATATACAACTTTAATAAATATATTTGAATAACTATATTGAACTCATATCTTAACATATGTTAGACATTTTTAACATATATATTAATCTACATACGACTTTAATACGACTTTCTTATCATAGAAAAACTCTAATACGACTTTAATTTGCATCAGACATTTTAACATATATATTAAAAATGACGAATCGGAATCTTGCAAAGTACGCTTCGACGCAGAAAAATTTCATTCGCTTGTGCTCCACAGCTCCATCTATGTACAGACCTGGTCTTTGCCCGAGTATGACGGCTGATAATAATTTTTTAGTCTCGACCCCTCTCATCCTTGGCCACATGGATTTCTATGTCCGTGCTTGGAACTGCCCAAACGGGGAAAACATTGAATCGGAGTGGTTAAAAAATGTTTTTTTAATACATTTTATTGGAAAAAAATTATGCCCTATACTTGTTTGAATATGAGACGAATTTTAACAAACTTTAAGTCATGTCTTGAAGTTCACCAAATTTCGAACTTCATGGTCGAAATTCGGCGAACTCTGTGACTTAGGACCCAAGTATTGCAAATGCTCATGAGAAACAATTTATAGAAAAATATACTATATGCTTTTGCTTGAAATTAATTTATAGCATTCTGGTTTTACAGTGGATGGAAGTGGAGTTCAATTCAATTGTGAAAATCAGCCTTTGTAGTGATACTTTATATAATTTTCCAAAATTTTTATGCCTTTTACAATATTATTGTTTTGTGCTATGCTTCTTATTATTAAAATAATATTAATATCTATTCTATAATGGTCATCTTCTGTTCTTAGTGGCCATCTTTTCAGTCGACTTTTTTAGCTATTTAGCTTTTTAGTCGACTTCTTTAATTTGTTGAGTCTTTTAAGTGTAACTATTGCTTCTTTATTAAAGATGCATAGTTAGCTTTTTATTATTTAGTTTTTAAAGCTTTTAGCTTTTTAGTTTTCACTTAAGCGACTAGTTCTTAATTTAGAACCTCGTCTTGTAAACTCTTTATATACTGTTGTATATCGTTGAATAATTAATCCGATTATTTTGAGCAGTCAATTCTTCATGGTATTAGAGTGGGTCAATGGGATTTTTTAAAATCTGGTGAATTTTTTAATAAAAATTCGTAGGCCTTCCTACTTGGAATTTATTTCCAAATTTTTTTTAATGAAAAAAATGTAATTGCTTTTCTTTTTCTGGGGGAATCGCAAGCTAGGGTTTTCGTTAGAATTTTTGGCTGTGTTCGTGTTTTGTGGCTAGGGCACACTATTCTTTGGGTGATTTTTTGCAGATTTTAAATTCGAAGGGTTTTTGGGCTTTTTCGGCATTGTTTGTTGGGCGACGTTTTTCCAAAACCGCGGGTTTCTTCGGCATGTTTTCCAGGATACACTTTCTATTGGGCACGATTTGCATTTTTTCTAGCAACGCGCGTGTTCTGGCTCTGTTATTCCGCGATTTTTTGGATTTTTGGATTTTTGGTGCATTTTTTTTTGTGGTTTCTTTTCTAAGGCGGCGCACGGTATTTTTTGAAGGGTTTTGGTAGTTTATTTTTTTTTCACGTCACGTTTTGCCATGCAGAGGGTTCGCGCGACATTTTGCGGATTTTTTTTTCTGCGCTTGCGATTTCCTTTGGTCTTTGGTGTCGGGAATTTTCGTGTTGGGAACCCATCTGTTTTTCTTTGGCCGCGACTTTCTTCTTTCGCCGATTTTTCATGATTTTCAGATTTCGCGTTTAGATTGGGCTGGGTGCCAGCAACAACTTTTCCATCTGTGCTTTCTGCAACGTTCAGCTCTGGTGCAACAGGAGTATTGTTTTTTTTGATGGCTAGGGTTTGTGGTTTCTCCATTGCCGCGACGTCCTAGGGTTGTGCCCTAATTTTTTTACGTTTTTTAATAAAAAATCGCTAAGTAATTATTTTCTGCAGATTATTATTCATCTGATTTTTTCAGAAAAATTCCAAGTTTCAGGTTTGTAGGAAATTTTCTTTTCTGGTTTTCTAGAATTTTGTGCCTTGGGTTCCGTGCTAGCATTTCATGCCTTGGGTTTTGTTCCTCTTTTTTTGCTGATTATTTTTCTGCCATTTAGGGTTTGCAGAAACAACACCTGTTCACGATATTTGAATATCGTTGCCTTGATCATATTTATTTGGGCAAGGCCTCTTGTCCTATAGGTCCCAGGGTTTTCACAATTTTTTCTTGAAAAATTGTCCATTCAACAGCCTTCTATGCTTTGTGATCCGCAAATTTCCTGTTTGGGAGGTTTTCACGATTTTTACCTAAAACATTGTCTGAGGGTTTTCACGATTTTTTCCTCAAAAATTGTTTGTTGGTTTTTCGATTTTTTCTTCAAAAATCATTTGTAATATGCGAAGTTCGCGTGGGATTTTGTGATTTGTGAAGTTTTCAGGGTTTGACGGTTTTTTCCACAAAAATCGTGCTTTGTTGCAGTCAGTTTTGGGTTGCACTGCTGGGGTGAACATCTGCATCCGTGGTATCTTGCAATCTATTTTGGAGTTGCTGGAGCAATCAGTGCTTAGTACTCTTTTGCAAAAGGGTTTGCCGATTTTTCCTCAAAATCTTGGTTTTGGGCATCAGTAATTCGTGTGTGCTAGATCTCTAATTCGTGTGAGGATGATATCGGCTTGGATAGCTTCTGGAACTCTTGGTCATCTACATTCTGCAGACCCTGGGTGGGTCTTCGTGGCAATAGGGTGTTCTTTGTATTTGTGATCAAAACACTTGTAGTGTCTTTTGTAGGGTATTGAGTACGATGACCATTAGGGAGGGTATTAAAATAATATTAATATCTATTCTATAATGGTCTTCTTCGATTCTTAGTGGTCATCTTAGTTGTCGACTTATTTATCTTTTTAGTCGACTTATTTAGTATGTTTAGTCTTTTAAGTGTAACTATTGCTTCTTTATTAAAGACGCATAGTTAATTTTTTATTTTTTAGTTTCTTAAGCTTTTAACTTTTTAGTTTTCACTTAAAATGACTAGTTCTTAATTTAGAACGTCGTCTTGTAAACTCTTTATATACGGTTGTATATCGTTGAATAATTAATCCGATTATTTTGAGCAATCGATTTTTCACTTATATGTTGTGTAGTAACTTAGCAAATAGGCAATTATTTAAAGAAGCAGGCAGAAGAAAGTAAGAATAAAGAATGGAATTATTTTAATGTCCACAAATAATGAACTTAAAACAAGAGGATTAAGGAATTACATTCTTACAATAGAAAAGTACTATGGTAAAAGATCTCAGGTCATAAAAAGTAACTAAAAACTAAGGACTAAAGAAACATGAACTTAACACGAGGTTAAGCTTTAGAATGATTGAACCCTGAACCGCAAGAATTGTTATACCAATAAAGAACATACAGTAATTACAGAATAAAAAGATATACCAAAGTTTGCACACATATAGTTGAGGTAACTGCAGATTTAGTGATATTATGCAGTGTACATGAACTAGCCATGGTACAGGGAGAGTTTGACAACATGAGAGCTGCCTTTTGTAATCTTCATCCTTCTACATATAGGTTAGTCAACCAAGCAATGTGTCAGCTAGATCACAACTGTCAAGGCACTAGTTGTACTAAAGAAAAGTCAGGTTTGTACCCTCCAAATGCTGACTCATGTTATTTGACAAAATCAGATTTTCATTAGATTTGCATAACATAACTAATGGTTATACTGGGAAAGTAAACATTGCTTTTTGAATGATTCAATTGGGAAACTGCCAAGGTACACTTCCCTTCATCAATCAAATTATGTTGCCTTTCTTTCTTCTTTTTCTCAACCTATCACTAGAATCCTTTGTAATTCTTTAATAAAGAACTCTCCAAATTTGGTTCTACTGCTGAAGCCAACTAATGTTGTAGAAGATTCCCTTGGTGCATCTTGAGTGAAAGCTTCATGTTTCCCAAGTATCTTGCCCTTGAGATTTCAGAAACCAAATACATGTTGGTTTCTTTCATATCTGTGTGGCATATGTATAACCTGATTACTTAAGCGAATATATTGTCAGTAGCAAAGAAAGAGGATAAGTTCAAAGCGTCCCTATTCTTTGGAACAAAATCTTTATTTTGATTCTATGCAGTGTCTTCTGTTCGATTTTTAGGCAAGTCCTTACTGATGCTCATTCAATCTATGACTGGGTCTTTTGTTTGATTTTTAGACTAATGCCCATCCAACTCCATATGTATGACTATGCTATCATTCTATTTTTGCAAATGGTAAAATTTTGATCAGTGAACCTTCATAAGTCCAAATCAGGTCTTACAGAATATCAAACATCTGATCTGAGCCTTTACATTTTTTAGAAATTTATCAAATCTCAATTGTTTAATTTTATTTGTGAAATGAAAAGCGCTAGTTAATCAAAATTGAATGATGATTTTGTTATGGTAAATCGATGTATTAAACAAAGGAGACGAAGGCTCCTTAAATAGATTTACAAAGACAATTTTTCTTAATGAAACAATCATTAACTGAAGACGAATTTAGAAACAATCTAAACTAACTAAGATGACCATTAAAGAAACATTACAATATTTTAATACCCTCCCTTAATGGTCATCGTTCTAACTACCCTACAGAAGACATAATCTGTAGGTCTTCTGGTCACAAATGCATAGAAGGCTGCCCCCTTCTGGTCACGAATGCATAAAGAAAGCTGCCCCCTTCTCTTCAGAATGCTCTGCAAAACGAGCCTGCTGCTGAGAACCTTCCTGATTCTGTAAAACTTCTGGAAATGACCAAGAAAACTAAAACAAACTAAGATTTGTCCAACAAAACTGTCCCTCCCTGTAGCCAGAGATACCAAGAACAGCTTCTCAAATTGAAACCATGTTTTTGAGGAGAAATGTAATGTCCCCTACTAGGAGGCTGCCAATTCCTGTAACTTAATAATAATTCTGATCTGATCTAATTGATGGTGCTTCCACTAGATGCTTTGGATTCCTTTCTTTTATATCTCTCAATGTTTGGGGGAGGCCATACCTCTTCATCATATATGCCCTTTAGCAGGAGACACACCCTTTCACCATTAGCACCCTTTGAAAGAGTGCAACTCTTCATTATTTCCGCCCTTTGAAAGGGACACAACCTTTCACCATCAGATCTGCACTTCTTATTTTAAATCAGATCTGCACTTCCGATTCCCAATTATGCCCTCCTAAAATGAGGTTCTCTTCTCCCTTTTCTATCTCATGTTTGAGGGAATCACAACTTTTCATTCCATCTCTTTTGACCATTCATTAAGTTAATTAAAGTCTAATTATATTGTGATGGCCCCACGTTGAAATATAAATACATAAGAATAAACATAAAAGTTAAATTAAATTAAATATCAATACACTTATTTGGTACTGAATAATCATCCCTTAATTTCTACAGTAATCTATTATGAATAACCATTTATCTTTATAATAATAAGTTATTAAATAAAATATTAATTTGCAGTCAATATTAATTACTATTAAATAACTATTAATAAACACCTAGTGGCAGAACAAATCTGACACATGTCAGATTTGGCTGCCTTTGCATACATGTATAAAAGAAACAAGGAACCATAGAATGTAGTCTTCAATACACGGGAAGACTGCAAATTGTCTTACACCCATTCAAACACTTCCCGTGCCCACCATTCGTAGTGGAATTGCGATGATTGCAGACGGGAGTATATTGTAGCTATTCGACGGGTTAGGTGGTGCAGGAGCACCTAGTTTTAAGTGCAATTTCTTCATTTTGGTGTGTTTGTTCATAACTTGGTTTTGGGTTGGTGAATAAGAGTCTTCTCATAGGTCCTCATATGTTTTTGAAATGCTTTGGTAGGTTGGATGTCCATAGGACAATGCATTTGCTCAATTTTGGCTTGTAAGCCTAAAATGGCATAATCTTGCATTTTGATGTAAAATGTCTTGAATAGCCTTGTTAGGCATTGGGACATGTTAAAGTAGTGGGTTTTAGTCATCTTTATAGGCCAAAAATGGCATATAAATGCCCTGAGCATGAATGTAATGAGGTTGGTGAACGCCTGGAGCAGATTTGAATACAATTTGGAGACCATTTTTGAGTTTTTACCTTGTGTTTTCTAAGAATTAGAGCAGCAGTCTGTACTTAATGGATTGATTGCATTGTTGTTCTTTGATCATTGGTTTGTACATGTTCTTGTAGTGCTCAAGAAGCATTTTGATTAGTTTTGTTGCAGGTTTGAATTCAGTTCTTAATTTTGTAAGCTCTCGGCCTGAGTAAGGGTTTGAGAGGCCCAAACATGGTTTCAGCTTGAAGTCCTTTGAGTTCTTCTCAATAACCCTTGGGACTCGAGCCATGGAACCTTTGTACAGTGTACATAGTCTTTATTTTCATTTGGAGGTCATTGAAAGGCCAATGAGCATCATTTCCTAGGCCGGTTAGGAAATGAGTGAAATTATACAAATGCTTGTAGGGATGAGCAGGGTTGGAGTTGCAGAGTGTTTGGCATGAACAAGTGGGGTGTGGCAGAGCATATGTAAGAGTTTGGAGGTGTGGCAGATTAGGGAAGACACCAAACCCTTGGAAAAAGACCAAAACAAGTCTAAAACCCCTTAAAACAAGCCATTCTCGGGTTTCGTACCTGTACGGCCAGACTAAGATTTCTCATTTCATAAATTTTACATTACTTCCAAAAGGGTACTCAGATCACCAAAGAGTTTGTGTGGGTCTTTGGGGAAATTGTGAGCAAATCCACAAAAACCGGTTAGGTAGGGCTAATTGGGGCTCTAGGGCTACTAGGCCTAGAAAATAGGGAAAGGAAGGAGCGATGGGGAAATGGATCAAACCCAAACTCAAAACTAGTTGATTGGCCTTGGAAAACGTCATGAACACCTACTACAACCTCTGCAAGCATTTGTCAGGAGTTTGAGAGTGTAAGGTTGGATTTACCCTTGTGAATCTCAACCATGCCTGAGCAACCAAAGAGCACATCCTGATTGGGAGCACTCCTAGAGAGTTTAGGTGTTTAATTGGATTGGTAGACTAGAGAACAATGAAGGGAGCCCACTAGGACAACACTTGACTGCCCTTTGACAAAGGATTGACTATCTTTGAGTATACCTCCCCATCATAGTGGTATCAGAGCTACCAAGATTTGGGAAGAAGCCAGTACATGACAAACACTGAATCAGTAAGAGAGAATAGTCTAAGGATGGTGACCAATGCAAATTTAACCAAGAAGGTAGAAGATCAAGAGGAAGAAAATAGGCTCCTCAGAGAAAGATTACTACAACTGGAGAGCAAACTAGACGCAATTGAAGACAAAACTGAGAAAGTGACAATTAAGTTCAATGAAGGGAAGGGCAAAGAAGTTGTAGAAGAGGATAGGACACCTGAACCAGACCCTATTCTACCTAAAGAACCTTTCCTTAAAGCAATCAAAGCCTTAGGAGGAAAATCCCTAGAAGGAGTGCCACTTTTTTGTGGAAAAATGGAGCCTGAGGTAGTCCTGGAATGGATAGAGGGATTGGAGAATCACTTTGAATGTGATGGAATCAGTGAGGCACAAAAGGTGAAGGTGGCCAAGTCTAGATTGAGAGGAGCAGCATTGACTTGGTGGAAATTTATCCAAGAAGAGAGGCAAAAAGAGGGTAAGAACCCCATAGCTACTTGGAAGGGCATGTTAGCCAAGGTGAAAGAAGCATACATCTGTGAAGATTATGAGATCCAGTTGCACAAGAGGAGACAAAATTTGAGACAAAGAGACTTGGATGTGAGCAGCTACACTGAGGAATTTCAGAAGTTGTGTCTGAGATCCAAGGTGGTAGAGGATGAGAGCATCAAGGTAGCCAGATACTTGATTGGCTTGAGATGGAATATTCAAGAGGAATTAAGTTTGTTATGCCCTAATATCGTGCATAAGTGCTATCAATTGGCACTGAAAGTGGAGGAAAAGAGCAAGAAGAAACAAGAACAAAGCAACAAAGGCAGAGGTAGGGGAAGAGATGGTAGAGGTTAGAGAGGTAGTTTTGGTGGAAGAAGTGTAGACCAAAGATCCCAAGGGGAGTCCAAGTTGGTTGAGCAAAGTGGGGACTCCAATAGCAAGAGCAGCTATAGAGGAAGGGGATCTAACAACTCTAGTAGAGGAAGGTCTAGTGGATCAGGAAGAGGGTCCTATTTTGCCACCATGAAGTGCTACAATTGCCATCAACTTGGACACCCGGCCTATAGATGCCCTAAGAAGTCTTCTTCATCCCAATGAGGTGAGAGGAGAGTAAATTATGCTCAAGAGGATGCAGCAAACATGAAAGCATCAGAAGCAAGTTTGGATTCAGAGGTTGGAGAGAACTTCATGATAAGAAGAGTCTTGATTAAAGAACCGGTTAAGGAGGATCCTATCCAAAGGAGATCCTTGTTTAGAATAAAATGCAAGATCATGGGAAAGGTATGTAGAGTGGTGGTGGATTCAGGATCCACAGACAACATAGTGTCAGAAGAAGCAGTGAGTAAGCTCAATTTGCCAAGAATACCACATAGTGATCCCTATAGAGTTACATGGCTCAACAAGGGGCAGCATGTTCTTGTAAATGAACAAACTTGGGTGGAGTTCACTATAGGAGGGTACAAGGACAAAATCTTGTGTGATATCTTGCCCATGGATGCTTGCCACCTACTCCTAGGTAGGCCATGGCAGTTTGATAGAAAAGCAATACACCATGGAGAGAAGAATGCTTATACCTTCCAAAAGGATGGAACCACCTACAAAATCCAGTCCATAGGAGACCAAGTAGAGGGCAGATCCAAGGGTTCCAATGTGCTGCTAGTTGGTGAGAAAGAGTTCATCAACACACTCAAGGAGGGAGAAGGAGTGGGGTTTGCCATTGTTGTAAAGCCAAAAGAGGACAGCAAAGAGAAGAAGGTAAGCATTCCTAAAGAAGTTACATATCGCTGTTAGAAATACATAGACGTGGGTATAAGGAACTGATATATTAGAGAGAGTAAACCTTTGCCAAGAAGCCATATATATGAATATATTGATTGGGCAGCATGGACGATAGTCATTCATCACTTTATATTGGAGCATTCAAGGAGCCGCACTACAGGCAATCAGGAGTTTAAGAGGGGTCATTGGGTGCCAAGGAGAAGAGAGAGACATAGGAGAAGATAGATTGCACAAGTAAACAAGTTCGGGACTTAGATAAAGCAGCACTTCAGCAATTCTACCACGATCATAATATAGGAAGGGAGGAAAACATATTTATATTAAGTGAGCAGCCTTTATTATTATCTGGCAATGTTGAAGCAGACTAAAAGGAAGGAGAACCACGTGGAGGGGTCTGTTGTCTGACACAGATATCAAAATTAACGAAAGAGGACTTCAAAAGGAATTCAGATGTATTAATATTAGAATGAGTTACCAAAAGTGCTTTGTGGGCCCCAATTAATAATTATTCAGATTCTTATAGAAAAAGGATCCTCAAATGGTGATTGTATCATTTAGAAAAGATTTTGGAGATTCTACAATTATTTTGTGTTTTTAGCAGCAGCTCCACTATATAGGATGGGACCCACCTGAAAGACTAGGTAAAAAGGCAGAGAAATATGTATGAGTAAAATAAAAGACTATATATTTTAGAGGATGGATATTCCTCAATATAATATAATATAAAAGGATAGTTTTTGTAGTGACATTAAAAAATAGAATTGTATTAAGGACCAATGAACAGATATATGAAAGAGTCTTCAGCAGATCTATGAATACTTGCCCGAAGCAGATTATGAGGGATTCAGGGACTGATGTGATGGTTAAGATTGAAACATATTTATGAAGAGTTATAAGAGACTTGGAACTGACCAAATAGCAGATTTGTAATTTCAACAAACATAGAGTAAATAAATGAAGATGATTTTTGGTTAAATAATAACAAGTTGAAAGGGAGAATTATTGCACAAGTTATCAAGAATCTATTTTATTATGGCTCTGATTTGGAGGTTCAGTTGAGCAGAAGCAATTTATTAACATTAAGGCATATATCTCAAGTACACAAATCAGAGAAAGTTATCAAGATAAGTCCTATCCTTGAACTATTTTTAAATTTTAAGTTAAATATCAGAATAAAATGTCTTCAGTTTGGGTAAATTTTTGTATTACAGTTCTCACCTTAATTTAGAATTGTTGTTTCAGGATTAAATTAAGGAAATTCCCAAATGGGGACATTACATATATTTAATTATATTCTTTTATATTTTAATTTTAATTTTATTATTATTATTTACCATAAAATTCTATTCCACAGTGGGGACATTACAAGAAATTGACAAACCCTTGTGTAGAGCGTTGCTCTAGCAACTCTAGGTGCGATCCAAAATAGCTACAAGAAACCACAAATTTTTTGAAAAAAATCGAGTAAAACCCTCTTTAAGAAAATTACGATTTTTTGGGAGAAAATTGCACAAAACCGAAAACACGATTTTTGAGGAGAAACTAAAAAAAAACAGACAATTTTTGAGGAGGAAAATCAATCAAAACCCAAAAATGATTTTTAAGGAGAAAAATCGCACAAAACCTAGAAACGGAAACATCAGAGAGTAGTTGGCACAAAATCCAAGACACATCAGCATACAAAACTTCGTTTTTTAGGAAACCCTTGTACAAAACAATTTTTGTGGAAAAATCATACAAAACCCACAATAATTTTTCTGGGGGAAAAAATTATAAAACCAGAAAAACAACTTCATGCGGCAAAACATTAGAAAACCCAACAAACAATTTTTTTCAGAAAAAAATCGTGAAAACCAATATAACCAAAATGGCAAAATCCCATGCGAACTTCGCAAATTAGTAATTACAGATGATTATTTTGAAGGAAAAAAAACAGAAATAATTTTTTTGTGGAATTTAAAAAAAAAAACCCTCTTCATTCCAAAACTCTTGGGTAGCAGAACTTCAAACATGTGAGAGAAGTTAAAAAAAATTACCCACAAACAAATGCAAGTTGCAGGTAACCAAAATCGTGCCGCTTGGAGAACTCCACGTGAAAAAGTCTTGAGAAATCGGGGAAAAATCGTGCTAGAAATTGAAATCAGACCTCAGAAATAGGTCGCGCGCAAAGCCCATAAGCCACAGAAAATAAATCGCGTGGCCACCAAAGATCGCGACCCATAACTAGATAGCACAAAAAAACGGCCCGAACAAAGAAACGTGGGCCGGAAAGCACATAAAAATAAACCGGCATCGCGACCTTCAACAGACAGAAACTGCTAGAAATAATCCGTGATTTAAAAAAAGCACAAACAAAGAAGACAAATAAAACTGTCGCCGATTTTGTGCCCAGAATTCGTCCATGAACTGGAGCATGCAAGAACAACTTAGAGCCACATAAAATGTGAGAACAACACAAACCGGCGTTAAAAAATAAAAAAGCTTTGAACTGAAACCCTTGAACGACAGAAACACACGATCACAAATAGAAAACCCCTGACAGGTTTTTCCTCAGAAACTCAGATGAAACTTCATGAAAACCTCCAATGATTTTTTTTTTCATAAAAAATTGAAAAACAATTTTTTGGAAAAATTCTAGATAAGAAGAGGTGACAAATATTTTATTAAAAAATTTGCCAAATTTTGAAAAGCCCCATCGACCTGCTCGGATACCATGTTATGGTAAATCGATGTATTAAACAATGGAGACGAAGTCTCCTTAAATAGATTTACAAAGGCAATGTTTCTTAATGAAACAATCGTTAACTGAAGACGAATTTAAAAACAATCTAAACTAACTAAGATGACCATTAAAAAAACATTACAATATTTTAATAGTTTCATGTAGCTAGAAATTGTTTAAATTCATGTCAAAGATCCAATAATCTTAAAACATCAAAATATATGAATATTTGAAAATTTGAAGATTTGAATTTTTTTTCTTTATATTTGACTGCATAAAATTCAGTGAAAACTTTGTCCCTGGGAACCATGCCAGCAATACACTGCTGAATAACTCAGAATATTGCCTCTAAACCCCCAAAAAAATTGCTTTTTTTTCTCCTTGAATGTACGTTTAGGGTATAAGATATTAATTACAGTTCTATTCCTTGAGAACTTTATTGTAGAATTGGGAATTCAAGTCCTACAACTCTCTGTATCATTCATGGACCCTTGCACCCCTCTACAATTCTGATACCATTTGAGGATAGTAAACAAAGGTAGGAGACAAACTTTGAAAATGGAGAGAGAAAGGTTTGCTTTTCCATTCTTCAATTCAATCAAAAAATGAAATGGGTAATAAATAAAGTGAGAGAGATGAGCAACTAATGGTTAACTAACCTTTAATTACAAGGTTATCAATTGCACTCTTCCTTTTATTAACTTTTCTAAAACATAATGTTATGTTTTCAATATTGTGGATTCATATCATATGTCAATGTACATTTATGATAATCATAAAACTTAAATTTATGACCTTTATGTTAATGATTCGAACACTAGATATGCGGACAATAGTGTTGCAAGATACACCACACCCTCCCCTCGTATGTGTACCACCGTATCAGGTATTGATACAGATATGGTACAGTACCTTACTTGCATGTTTCCAAAGAAATTGTGTTTTTCCAAGCACACCGGATTTGTAGGGATTTGGTTGCTTTAAAATAACTGCCCCAAATCTTCAAAAATCTGCTATCAGTTTGAAAATTTGTAGGATTTTCCTTTAGGTTTTTGTCTAATGCTTTTTCCCTGGCTGTTTTCCCTTACACTTGAACATTTATTTCATGTGCGCTCTGGCATATTGGAATGGTAGCGATATGGGTTGATAGTGCTTGCATTTGCCAGGCAAAGGAAGTGAAAGTAGAGCAATCCCAACCCTATATATGTATGGAGTTGGATAGCTGGGTGGTAGCTCAACACAAGCCCCTATCTATATCTATATATGGGTGACTGTATTCATGATCAAGGGTCAGATAGGTCTATAGGGGATTGATCATAGTACATTCGAGTCATGTGATTTGTGTTATAAACCAACCAACTATTGTATAACATATATAATAGTAGGTGTCATCTCATTTAGTTTGTAGTGTATGGGAAAGAGGTTTAGTGATTAGAAGCTTTATTTTTAATTGGAGTATGCCATAAAGACATAAAGACATGATATAGGTTTAATAAGTATTTATCAATTTTAATTTTTTAAGAAACTTAATAAAATAATAAATAGATTTCTATAATTAGAATAGTCTATCATAAAAAAGATCATATATATGGCTATTTTTTAAAAGAATAAATATATAATGTAAAATAGTTAGTGAATGGCATAAATATTTATAGTTAGTTGTAAATAAATTGTCAAATAGAGAAGAGATATGTTGATTTAAATGAATAAATATGTTTAGAATTAAATTGATTTAATTGATATTTGATCAAATTGTGTTATATATATGGGTTTGTTCTTTTTTATTTTTTATTTTTAATGAATGCTGTATCTTGCGGTATCCATATTGGGGTCTTGAAACAATGGCCATATCTCTATCTGGTACCATATTGGTGCCCATGCAACTTTGGTGGATGGTTGTGGCTAAACAATATCCATTGTGGCAATGACCGTATTGTCTGGGTACTATGGAGAACTCGTACATTAAAGTTGTTGATAATGTGAATAATGCTTTTTCCAAACGTTCTATGCTTATGACTTTGTCTTATTATTCTGAATAGTAGCCTACCACATTGTGTATATAGTTGTATTACTTCTCTAATCAGAATATTTTGTTGTTCATATTTCATCATACTACATGCAAAGGTTATGTCGATGGAAGAAGACCATGCATTGCCTACTCTAAAAATTCAAGTGATTTTGTTGAAAAGTTATACATTTAGATCATGAACCTTTGCCTTTTCTACACATGTAAAGCAACTGGAAAATACACAGTACATGACATGGATGCATATCTTCAACAGTTTCACATGGATATCAAACATTGGAAAGATGGGCGCACAAAGGTAGCAGATTGATTTGATTGGTCACCTGTCACAATTTTGCTCAAATCTTTCATAGACTTAATGCTATTGAACAGAGTTAATAAATAGGCTAAGTAGCTTATTGCTTAGCATTTGCAGGATTATTTTGTATATTATCACAATTCTCAAACACCTCTGTGTGGTACAGGGTGAGCTGCATCAGTACCTTGTTTGGCATTTTACTATTCCAAAGTGATTAGACACTAGAGCATTAACAAACAGCTTGTCAGATTATTGACATACTTCTTGGCACCACCTTTAGGATCCTCACCTGCAAAATCCTAACAATCACCAACAAATTTCCTCCCACTTTGTCCGGTTTGAAGCGCACTGATACCAGATGTTATGAACCTGCATAAATAATAGAAATACTTAAAGATACTAAAAATAAGATTTTAACTCAGAAATAGAATAACCCATTATGTTTAGAAATAGAATAAATCCTTGAGGCTGGGCAACCCCATGGCACATACAATTCTCGTAATTGTAAGGGCCACTCCACACTATTTTTCCAAATGAGATTGAAACACATACAATACTCTTCATGTATCACACAATTCTCTTGACTACACTATACAACACTAAACTTTTAGAGTAATTAATTGTTATTTAATGGTCATTTATTTTATTTAGTCGTCTTTAGTTTTCTTAGATAGTTTCTAAGTTAGTTCTAAGTTAGTTCATTTGGAAACATTGTATTGTAAATTGCCTATATGTATTTGCTTTGCTTTATTAGTTTAATATAAATTTACCATTTCATGGTATTAGAGCCGGTTAGTTTTTTGGCAAATATTTTGAGCAATAAAATTTGTGGTTTGATCCGAAACTTTTTGGCGAACTTTTTTCTCAATAAAAAATTTGTAGGTCTAGTTTTTTCAATTTTTTGTAGAACAAAAAAATTGTGGGTTTCGTTTTGAAAATTCGCGAGCTTGTCTGAAGGAAAATCAAGGGTTTTCTTCACTTGGAAATTGCATCAAAGAATTTTTGTTTTTGATCCCGTCGTGTGTTTTTTCATGGGTTTTTTGGGTTGCGAAGTGTTGATGTGTAGCTAGGTCGGATCCTTCTAGGGTTGACCTAGCTCGTTTGATGGCTAAGTGGCCTGTCGGCCTTAGCCACAAGATTGGCAAAATTCGATGTAACTAGTAAATGAGTCTAACCCTATAATGTCTAATGTAACTTGTAAATAAGTCTAACCCTATAATGTCTAACCCTATAATGTCTAATGTAACTTGTAAATAAGTCTAACCCTATAATGTAACTTGTAACGTATGGGGCTGACCCTATATTGGGCACCAAACTTGAAGTATTGTAATTAAATAGCTCTCCTTGAAAGCCGACCTAGGTAAATTGGGAGGCTATGTCACATATATATACAAAGCATCATTCATGCTTATGACAATATAATACACACAGCGATCTCCTTCAGCAACATTCAGCGAATTCATTCTACACTCAGCGAATACATCCAGTCATCAGCGAATTACCTTCTAAAGACAGCGAAGGTACTCTTAAGGACAGCGAAGTCATCCCTAAAGTAAGCGACTTCATCCTAGGGTCAGCGAACCTGAATCAAAGTGCTGCGAAGTTCTCTAAGACAGTGAATATACTTCTTGATCTGCAAATTGTCTTATTGATCAGCATTCACAGTGAATATACTTCTGTGTGCTTCAAGTGTTGAAGTACTGTTGTAAAGACTCATACTGATTTGTCTAATAAGGATCTGAGATTAGTTGCTGGGTTTTTCACCTCCAAGAGGGAGGTTTTCCCAGGGTATTTTTTGGTGTTCTTTGTGTGCATTGATTTCGTTCTCTATTATTGCTATCTATATGTTACAGTCTGATCTAAAATTAACACAAAGTGTGGCTGGGTTCTTTTTTTGTTTGTGAAGGTATTTTTGAAGTGTAGTCGGGCTGCGTTTTTCTTGTTTGACAATTCTCAACCCGTGCAAATGGTCTTTTGGCTACTTCTAAATCATGCAAGGGTTTCCTATGTATGTCTTTTGGTTCTTCCACGATGCCTTTAAATGCTTCCTCCGTGTTGCGACTTCTTTTTGCTTCGCATGGAAAATCCATGTAGGTTTCTAGAAAAAAACGACGGAATAAAATCACGCTACTGTTCTTCTTGCACACAATTTTTTAGATAGATGGGAGCCTGGTTTGTCTTTTTTTAAAAATTGTGATTTTTACTTCGTGATCTGAGCATTTTCCTACTCGTGACAGAATGTGTTATATTCCAAGGTTTTAGCTCGAATTGAAGTTTTTTTGTGGGTAGTAGCTTCACATAGGGTTTTTGGTCGTGGGTTTTGAGCTCGTGTTTTTTTCCGAGCTAGGGTTTTCTGTTTCCACAATTTGGGTGTTTTGTACCTACAACTAGGGTTTTTAGCACCTGTCAAGTATATTTTGGCGATTATTCTACAAGTGTTTTTTGGTTGATTTTTATATAAAAATCAGGGGCTTTTTTTTCTAAGCAGTACCTTGAAATTTGTGCCTCAAAGTTCATGCTAGGGTTCCGATTGATTTTTGACCACAAAAATCAACTGTTTGTTGTTGTTGTTGTAGTTTTTACCTCATTTTTCTTGCATCGGAAAGTGGGAGGGATGGCGTCATTGACCAACATCATGTTGGAAAATAATCAACGCTTCAATGGCAAAAATTACATGTGGAAACAATGAATGCTTACAATTTTTGAATATCAGTTTCTAGACCAAGTTGTTCTAGGTATGACTCCTCGTCCAATGGTGGCGGGAAAAGACTAGGACAAGTACGGTGAGCACAATTGGGAAGCAATTATGCTCATCAAATTGTCAATCATTGATGACATATTCCACAAGTGCTGTGTGGCAAGTTAGCTTCGGAGATTTGGATGCTTGTGAAGGATCTCCATGAAACGTCAGATAAGAGCTAAGCATTCTTTTTGAAGAACACGCTTTTTTCAATAATGATTGACGATAAGATGTCTCTGTAGGAGCATCTTATGAAATCAAGATATACGCGATCAACTCGAAGCTATTGGATGCAAGATGGAGGAAGAAGACACGATGGTGATCACTCTCAAGAGTTTACAACGCTCGTATGAACATTTTATTGAGACGCTCAACATTACCTCCACGAATGTTGATCTCAAGTTTCTTGAACTGTGCAACTAACTTTTGCAGCAAGAAAGGTGGAAACAACAATTTGGGACCAGCAGCGAATCATCGGCTGTAGAACAAGCTTTCATTGCCAAAGCCAAGGACAGGCAAAAGTAAATGCAAGTCCTTTCAGCCAAAAGGACAAATCAAAATGAAGAGAAGCTCCAAAAAGGTTATAACATGTCACTACTGTGGAAAGCTTGGCCACATGAAGAAGCAGTGTTGCAAATGGTTGGCTAACGAGCAATCCAATTAGGGAGGGTCTCAGTGGAAGGCCCATGTTGTCGAGCACAATGAGCAGGAGTTTGCTTTTTATGCTTTTATGGCCAAAAGACCAACAGACTAGGTTAAGTCCTCTGCCTAGTACATTGATTCTGGAGCTTCTTGACATTTCACAAACAGAAGAGATTGGGTTCAAGGAGTACACAACTTGCTCCGATTCAGTGATCTTTGGAGGAGTTGAAGAGTATATGGTTGTCAGCAAGGACAACATTCAAATTACATCTGGTGGGAGGAATTTCATATTCCTCAATGTATACTATGTTCTGGGCATGGCGCTGAATCTCCTTTTTGTCACTTAGATGATGCGACACTATCTGAAGTTGGATGTTGTCTTTAGTGTACACAAGTGCCACATTATTGATAAGGAGTCCAAGAAGACAATTGCTATTGGCCTTGAAGATCATGGGTTGTACAGGTTGATTGGTACTGGAGAGTCTCAGGAGGTTGCAATGGCTGCGAAGAGTTCTTCCACCAGCACTCTTTGGCATCAACGGTATGGGCACCTCAACATATCACATCTCTCATAGTCGGCTTGAGAGAATCTAGTAGAAGGCTTACCTGAGATCCAACATCAGACACATGGTGTGTGTGGAGCTTGCCAAGCAAGGAAGCAACATCAAACTCCATTCTCAGGTGGACAAGCTTGGAGAACATCCAAGGTCTTGCAATTGGTTCATGTAGATGTTTATGGACCAATGAATACGACATTGGTCATTGGTGCCAAGTTTTTTCTTCTGTTTGTCGATGAATTTAGTAGAAAAATGTGGGTGTTTTTTCTCAAAGCAAACTCAAATGTCTGTAATGAATTTCACAAGTTTAAGGCATTAGTTGAAAAATAGTCAGGTCATTAGATTGTAACTCTTAGGTCAGATAATGGGGGTGAATTCTGTTCCAGTAAATTCACAAACTTTTGTGCTAAACTTTGCATCAAGCGTTAGTTCAACACACCCTATAACCCTCAGCAAAATGGTGTTGTTGAGTGGAGGAATTGAAACATAATATAGATGGATCAGTGTATTATTGAAAACAAGAATGTGCCTAAGAAATTTTGGGCTGAAGTAGTGTATACTGCTGTAAACCTTCTGAATCGGTCTCCCACACAGACCATTAAGAAGGCGACTCTCGAAGAAACTTGGTCTAGGAGAAGACCAAAAATCAGCCACCTCAGGGTTTTTGGTTCAACTGCATATACTTGGATTCCTGATGCAAAGAGAACATAGTTGGATTCCAAGAGTCAAAAGTTGATGCTTACAAGCTACAATGACAATCATAAGGCCTATCGGCTTATTGACGTGGACACTGACCGTCTCACATTTAGTCGAGATGTGGTTTTCGATGAAGATAGTGGGCCCTTTCAGCTCACTTCTATCATCTAATGTCCTAAAGATCAGCCTCTGCAGAAAATAGATAGAGATGTTAGGCTTGCATTTGCTTCATTTGAATGGAGGGATTGTGATGATTTTGAACTTGAAGTTGTGGAATCACCAAGGCATGATATTGTTCCACCAGAGTTCCCTCAGAAAAACTTGGGTCCGCATGAAAATGATTTTATTCCAGGCAGCCCAAGTCATGTTGCTACACTGGATTTGGAAGTAGATGGTTTTTCTCTCCAACCCAAGTGGTGGGAAAAGCTTATTGGTGATGTGTGAGATGGTGAGCTTGTTGAGGGTAGATCTTCAAGAGCCAAGAGCAAGAAGAAGAACATAGTTAACTTTGCTCTTATGGTGAGCATTCAGAGTGTTTATGAGCCCCTAACTTATTTAGAAAAGTAATCCTTGAATGGGAGAAGGCTATGCAAGCTGAATATCATAGTCTTCTGAAGAATAACACTTGGTTTCTGTTAGATCTTCCACTTGGGATGAAACCCATTGGCTGCAAATGGGTGTACAAAGTGTAATACAAAGCTGATGGGACACTTGATAAATATAAGTCTCTCTTGTTAGCTAAAGGTTTTTCATAGAAAGGAGCTGATTATGAGGAAACCTTTGCTCCCACAACAAAGATGAGCACCATCCGACTAGTTCTAGCCATAGCAACATAGTCTGGCTGGAAAGTCCATCAAATGGACACAAAGGGTGCCTTTCTCAATGGTGAGTTGGAGGAAGAGGTTTACATGATGCAACCTCAAGGTTTCAAGGTTGTAGGCAAAGAGCACCAGGTATGCATACTACTGAAGGCTCTCTATGGCCTAAAACAAACCCATAGGGCATGGTACATAAAGATTGATTAGTACTTGGTTGAATAGGGCTTTTAGAGAAGTCCTTAGGAAGTGTGCTAATAATGACACTATTTTTCTTGTCATCTATGTTGATAATATCATCATTATTGGTAGTGGAGAACACTTGCTTGAGCAAATCAAACAAAACTTGTGTTAGGCATTTGATATGAAAGATTTGGGACTTCTGCATTATTGTCTTGGTGTAAAGGTTTGGCAGGCAAGTGACAACATTTTCATCTCTTAGTTGAAGTATGCCAGGAATTTGTTGGTTAAGTTCAAGATGCAAGATTGCAAGCCTTCATCTACACCTATGGAGAAAGGGCTGAAACTATCAGCCAAATCAGATTGACCCGTGGTGAATGAGTGATTTTTCAAGCAACTAGTGGGCAGCCTAATCTATCTTATAGCCACTAGACCTGATCTAAGTTATGGTGTGAGCTACATATCTTGTTTCTTGACAGCCCCTAAGGCAAAATATTGGGTTGCAGTGAAGCTTGTACTGAGATATGTGAAAGGGAAACCTAACTTTGACATTTTGTACAGCAGAAGCAAAGATCCTCAACTGATTGGTTTTATAGACTCAGATTGGGTAGGTTATGTTGATGACAAGATGCCTACTTTTGGGTGTGTCTTCAGTCTTGGCAAGGGTGCAGTCACATGGACTAGTGAGAAGTAGTAGGTAGTATCTCTTTCCTCAACAGAAGCAAAGTATCGGGGAACTGTTAAGGCAACATGTGAGGCAGTTTGGCTTCGAAGGATGCTTTCTGACATGAAAATGTCTCAAGCAAGGCTTTTACCCTTGTACTGTGATAATTAGGGGGTGCTGAAACTTGCCAGAATCTAGTCGTCCATGAGTGAACCAAACATGTTGAGCTTCATTGTCATTTCATTCGTCAGCTTGTTGAGGATGGAACTATGGTCTTGCAGTATGTTCCAACTGTGGACCAGATTGTAGACATTCTCACCAAGTCTCCGAGCTTGAACAAGTTTGTAAAATTTAGGGGGTAACTTGGTGTAGTTGATAGGATGACCATTAAGGGAGGGTATTAGAGTAATTAATTGTTCTTTAATGGTCATTTATTTTATTAAGTCATCTTTAGTTTTAATAGATAGTTTCTAAGTTAGTTCTCAATTGACGATTGTTTCATTTAGAAACATCGTATTGTAAATTGCGTATACGTATTTTCTTTGCTTCATTAGTTTAATATCAATTTACCATTTCATGAACTACCTACCACTTCCACTTCCCTATACATGTGTGTCATGACCCAATGATGATTATATCAGATATATCTATATCACTGTATTTTAATATTAATGCAATATATGAATTTTACAAAATCGCGCTGGGGGTGCACATCCTTAGATGGTCGACCCAGGTAAATGTCTGTTTGAAGTAGATCGAACCACGAGAGAAAATACAGAGTACTAAATATAATCAGATCAGAGATAAAGTATTAATATTTCAGTCCCCTGTGCATCCGGGACCCACCAGCTTAAAACAATGCTTCAGATTGTTAGTAATTGCTCACCAACGAAATATATTATGGAGCATTAAAGGTAATTTCATTCCTTAAGTCCCTGCCTTCAGCAGACAACCAACAGAGCATGTCAGAATAGTATCAGATTTGGTCCCCTTTAAACTACACCAAACAATAAGATGTTACGTCAAGTTTAGGAAGACTTAGGGGCCTCACAAAACTATAGATTATGATCATAGAAGATATTTATAATAACTGAAGTAGTGGGTACATTAAACGTTTATCAGGATGAAATCATGTTATAATTAAAGTTAATCGAATGAAATGAATGTGAAGGGTCCGCTCAAAGTGAGAATAAACATAAGTCAAATTATAACTAATAAACAATGCAAAGGAATATATCCAAGTGGAGCGCTCAAGGTAAAGGACGTGGCTATTGGAGAAACCCGTCCTATGGAAGAAGCACAACCTTTGGCGTATATCCAATCGATGGATATTTAAAGGTACGTGGGAGGAAAAAGGGAAGTCAGGGAAGGAAAGAAAAGTATCGTCTACAGTGCATTGGATTTGTAAAGGAGGAATTCGCTCCAGGTAAGTGCCTAACACCTCAGAAGGTTTATGATCATTATCGTATAAATCGGTATAAGTAATACTCCAGCCTCAGCACAAATTACGTATTGATTATTGGTCCTCTGTTAATAAATTGGTTAATAATCTGCATTATAATATTTAGCATTTCTTCAATACATCAGGACGTATGTATCCATACTCGGACCGATAAGGAGATTAGATTCTTTTTAAGTATTGAACCTGTAACCGTTGAATTCCAAACTAAGTGTTAAAAGTATATTCCGTATTTGTCAATATGCTATGTTATTATTAAATTCTGTCTCTAATCGTATTCACATGATATACTTGCTGGAAGTGTGAACTATACCATAGTTAGAGTATTCCTTAACTATATTTTTATTCCTCACGATATACAGAATGTGTATGGTTAGTGGAGGAATTATATAAACTTAAGTTACAATCTATTCTTGTTCCAAATTAAGTTGTTTCAGACTGTTGAGGATTTCCCTCAAGATCAAATAAATTAGAACAACTAATTAATACTTAATTCTTGAAAAATAAATTGAACAAACATTGAAACAAGGAACTGGACTAAATGATACTACACTAATAAACCTAATAATTATGAACTGATATAATTGCCTTTACAGGGAGAGGGGATCTGTAGGGGGGTCGATTTCCCACCCAAATATACCACCTACTGTGTAAGGATGGACCAGTAGGCCAGTAGGGCAAGTGACTGCTCCTGGGTTTGGGTCTGGCATGATGAACCACTCCTACCATCCGCTGTCTCTCTAGGGAAAATAAAGAACTAATTAAAGAAAACTAACTGTACAATATTTCTGGAACTTACAATACAAATGAATTAGCTTACTGTCCGACTAAACTTAAATAAACCATTATGATAAAATTTGTATATGGATTATCTGCTAATCTTTCACCTGTGTATCTGATTTATTTATTTCTGAATTATTTCTGATTTACTTATTCTGGTCTCTAATCCAGGCAACTGTAACTGGTATAATAATAAGGAATCTTACAAATATCTATGTCAAATTCCGCTGTGCAATAAAGTAAATATGAATTTATTGTTTTCAATTAATCTCTTTACTGTTAAGCCAATATGGATCTTGTTATTTTATCTATTTTTTGATTGTTTTTACTTATGACCTCAATCAGCCAAACATGGCTGTATTCTGTAATTAGAAAGGGACATCACAATGTGGGTGAAATACTCTTGTTCTAATTAGAGAGTTTGATGATTTACAAATCATATGCACCATTGAGGGTCCTAACAACCACATTTGTTTTTAGGTTGAAGTATGCTTTGCTCTTGTAACACTTTCAGTGTTGCCAGGGTACCCCATTGCAACCAAGGTTGTACTCAGCTTTTCTGGTACCACTGGGAGGCAGACGTGTATATCCTTGTGCATGAGCTCTTAAATAATAATCCGAATGATTATTTTTGTCTGTTCATCAGTTATTTTAAATGGCCACAAGGATTAAATTTTTATCTTTTTAGGCTTCTCTGGTACATGTGTAGTTTTATGGTCAAATGTATTGCTTGACAAGTTCTCAACCTATAATGATCTTTTTTGTTAGATTACAATTGCTATTACAGAAGTTGCCAAGATGCCCTTTACCGATGTCTGCATACGCTTAAGTTTGTATCTATGGATCTATGGAAATCTCATTGGTCAATACTTGATGGCAAATCAGGAGATCCATTACTTTCCATGCACAGATTGATGGCCAAACTGGATTTTCTAAAATGTGGTACCACTGCATATTTCACTATTCTATTTGTGTAGTTTCTTTTAGCTTTTTTAAGTTTCCAACTGGGTGTGCCAACTTATATTAGTCTTTAAAGTTACCATTGTAGTTTGCTGCACTAAAGTTTTAACAAGGGCAAGATATAATATATGTTTGATAAATAAGATTCAATATATTTTCAGAGTTCAAAACAAAGTACAACCAGGTCATTACCTATGAAGGATCGTGCACCAGTTTTAGTCTGGAGACTTATGTATGTCTCCTTTGCAGAAGGAAAGATTTGGAGGTCCTTATGATAGAGAGAAGTTGCTATTACTCTTAAACTATAATGAAATCAGCAGATGATGTTGTATTTTCCCAGCTTACTACTTTACCTTGGCATGCATTCTGTGGTTCATTATGGGCTTCTAAAGCTTTAATATCTGCTAGTGCACCTAATTGATCTGTATCTTGATCAACTGGCATTGATCTTTGTAAATAAAATTATTAGGACTTGGTCAAAAGACACGTGGTGGACTCAGTTTCCTGTGCTCTAAATTGTGAAAGGAGGACACACCTGCATTGGACTAAGTGGTATAACTTTATCAGATTTAACTGGTCTTTTCATGCTAAGGAAGGAAAGGAGTTCCACTGCTTTCCTGGGGGAGAAAGCATGATTAGGTTTAGGCCTTATTTCTTGCTTTTACAACATGCAAGTCTCACACAAAAATCTTTGATGACAAAGCTGATAGGTAGTTATACATTCAAAACGATATCCTTATTTGCCATTAATACTTTGCTAATTACTACATCCAACATGCTTCATGCTATCAACATATGCCTAGTGTCTAGACCAAAAATTCATTTATGAAACCCTTCACACCACACTACATGACACCGTCTTAACATTACAAGGAATGATACACATTACTAGCCACAGGAATTGAACTGTCATCTAATTGCTGTCTATAAAATTATGTGTCTGAAATTGTATATTCTCATGCCTTATTTAAGTTTTATATGCTTGACATCCTTTTTCAAGGTTCTGGCTGCACACAATCTTGTGCATAGCCCTGGCATATACACAATATATCTATTGTCACAAATAAATTATAGGAAGACTTATGTAACAGTATGTTCCTGTCAGTTTAGAATACAGATAAAGTTTTGTTGTGACCGCTAGTTCTTTTTCAAGTTGCATATTTGATGTTGTGTCACCTTCTTCAAAGTCTAGGTCACACTTTTTGGACTATAATTTAAAACAAAAGTTGTGGGTTTGGATTCAGAAATTGGTCAGTTTTGTTACCTGGGTTCAGTATGTTTAGGTTTGGCAGTTGGCTATACAATATATGTATGTGTGTGTGTAAAACATAAAAAATGTATATAAATAACTGTAAGTTGCACAGAATGTACAACTTTAAATACTAAATTGAGAACACAGCTGATAATTGATAATTCAATTCTGATTGTCAGCTTACTAATGTTAAAGATTAATGAAAATCAAAATGGTTTAAAGATTATACTAGTGCAATTGCAGATAGAAAATTAATACAAATCAGTCGTCACCATATTGCTCTTAATTGAGAACTTCATTGTCAGCTGTTGATTAAGATAGGTTAGAACAATAAGAAGCCTCAGTGGCACTCGCACAAGCTCCATTATGCAAGTCTTGTGTAGCAGCTTTGCAGGAAAGTTGTGCAACAAAAGCATCAATTTAGGATTCTTTGGGGCTACACCCCAATGTCTCATTGACCCTTCGTTCTCAAATTACTTGTGTGAGAGTATTTGCAAGTTGGAATGCACATTCACCATTTCTTTTGCCTTTCCATAGCCAACCACTTGCACTTAACTAATTGGATAAAGGTGCATGCATTCTAGTTCTTAGCTGAAGAGTTGGTCACAACCTGTTGAGATCTGAGACATAGTCATTACAACAGTAAAAATTATGCCAAAGAAAAGTATGAAAGCTGGAAAATGGAATGTGCATACTGGTGATATGTTTGATAGAAAAAGGCTGTAGGTAAACGAATCTTTAGTCATGGATGTACCACCACGTATGAGTGCCCTTGTACTTATCTTGAAGAACAGTAAGGTTGTGACTTGTCCAAGCGATAAAATGCCCAAATTCATCCACGATTATGTCCTTTACTTCTAGATCAAGAAAGAGTTTAGTGAATTATGCCATGTTGGCGTCTCTATAAGTATAAGGTGACATCTCTTCGGCAAAAAGGTATCTCCATTCTATAATACTTAAGAGGTCAATGCAAATGCTAGGAGATGCAAGGGTGTGGTCATCTTGTTACATCATTCAAGTATAATTTTTGTACATGTTTGAACATTGTTTCTGAGATATACTATATATAACATACGAGATATACTATTATTAACATTCAAGATGATATATAATACAACTTTTCCAGTTCGAGTAGAGAAATTCTTGATCAAGTCCCTGTTGTAATGATAATTTGATGTTGTATTAAACAATGGAGACGAAGTCTCCTTAAATAGATTTACACAAACGATGTTTCTAAAAGAAACAATCGTGAAGTGAAACCAGAAATAGAAACTACCTAAGCAAACTAGACAACTAGATGACCACTTAAGAAACAATACATTATTCTAACACCCTCCCTTAATGGTCATCGTTCTACCAACTGAGAGAACACTTTGCGACAAGAGCCTGCCAGTGACCCTCCCAGAATTTGCAAAACTTCTGGATATCACCACAAATCATCACAAATCGTCCAACCTGATGTTGGGTAACAAAGGTATCACTCCTTGTAGCCAGAGAGACACTGAGATGAAGGTGAAACTAAAACCACGATTTTGAGGAAAAATCGACAAACCTCAACAAACTTTTGCAGATGAGCACGACGCCCCAAAACAGACTGCAAGAAGCCACAAATTTTGAGGGAAAAACTGTCAAACCCTAAAACTGAAGTTTACAGAACATCGTTTTTTGGAAAAAACGGTAAAAACCCTAAGACGGGAACACTTGTACCCATGATTTTGAGGACAAAATCATGCAAAACCCAGAATCCCACATGAACATCGCGAATTACAAATGAAACACGGTTTTTGAGGAGGAAAATCTATCAAAACCCAAGACACAAAATTAGAGACATGGATCAATACACAAAATTTCGTTTTTGAGGAAATACGATAAAACCCAAGAGAATTTTTTAAGGATAAAAATTATTAAAACCCATAGATATTTAAGGATAAAAAATATAAATCCCTTGATTAATTTTTTTAAGGGACAAAAATTTAAAAGCCCCATCAGGTATAAAAACCCAGAACATCGAAATGCTTGAACCTCTCCTTGCAGAGAAAACATGATACCCTAGCTGTGAGTATATAACAACAAAAATCCTAGCCGCCACCAGAATACAAAATCTGTAGGTTTAGAGCCGTGTTTCAAAAAAACCCTATCACGATAACCACGAATTTGCAAAACACCCTTCGCATAGAGAAATCATGGGATGAAAATGGCGAAACACAACACATCAAAAATTCGCTGTCGCACGCAAACAAAAAAAAACACAGACGCCAGTAGAAAATCGCAACATCCGGCATCGAACGATGCCCTAGTCTCGGGTAACAGAGAAACAACGCAAAAAAAAGTTTCACGTGCTAGGCCAATGCAAAACAAATATAAACACAGAAGCCAGGGTTGCGACTCAGGAAAAACACTACTGCTGAAAAAACCGATGTGGCACCTAGTAAAGTGCGTCGCCACCTAGAAAAACAGAAAGAAGGCACAAAAAACATGCATCACCCACGAATAGCAACGCGAAAAACCCTCACGAATAGAAAACACGAGGATAGAAGTCACACGTCACCTTAAACAATCACAAAAAAAACACGGGTTGAAAACAACTCCCAAAAACCTTCAAATGTTAGAAAACATGACCCCACAAATTTTTTTATTAAAAAAATTGCCAAAAAGCAAGAGGCCACGAATTTTAATGTAAAAAATTCGTCAAATTCTGAAACGTCCCATCGACTTGCTCTAATACCATGTAATGATAATTCGATGTTGTATTAAACAATGGAGACAAAGTCTTCTTAAATAGATTTACACAAACGATGTTTCTAAAAGAAACAATCGTGAAGTGAAACCAGAAATAGAAACCAAAGAAGCAAAACATCTTTAGAAAAACACGATTATACGCGATTAATCACGAATCAGCTAGGCAGCCGATTTTTACCCCCAAAAAATTGCGATTTATTGGTCAACGATTTTCAATGCTTTTTCTCGGATTAAATCGTGTTTAAATTGGCTAGAAATCGGCGAATAATCGGCCAGAAATCGGCGAACTCGTCAAAACCCTAGGAGATACCCGAAAAGCCCAAAAAAAAACACATAAACACTTGCAAAAATCAATAAAAATAGTGCGCGATGAAGGACAATATCATGCGATGTGTGGGAGTAAAGGGAAAATTGCTGAGATCATTCGATTAAAACCATTTTTGTTGAACTCAGTTTTTTAATATTTTTGCGTTTCAATTTCATTCAATAAAACTGCATATTATAGGCATTTAAATTGATAAATAAAAATGTCTTTTAAATATTTCATATTGTTCCATATGATATTATTTATTAATTTTTATTTTTTTAAAGTGGGAGAAAGAATTAGTTCGATTTATTTTCAATGAGAATTATAATTTTTCCTTTTAATTTTTTGGTTAATATTTCTAATTTTATTAATATGTAATTTATTTAGCACATTTTTAATTTTTTTTTTTTTTGGTAGGTAATAGACCGAAGCCGCAGTATTATGAATTATTATTATTATTATTATGTTTGATTAGATTGACCCTAGACCTTCCCCATTTTTATGGAAGGCCAAGAGTCACAACTTAGAATTCATTTTTTTAGATGTCCCTATTGGGAATTGAACTTGGGTCTCCACAGTGAGAACCCATTGTTTTAACAATTTTAATATTAGAATGAATATAAATTTTATATTTTTAAAATAGTTAAATAAATAAAATATAATATAATTAACTCTTAACAATAAATAATAGTTAAATAATTCAATATTTAAATCTGAATATAAAACTATTAAAATATATTATAATTTAGCGTGATTTTAATATTAAATTAAATATAAATTTCAATATTTTTAAGATTGTTAAATAAAATTACGCATCTAAATTAAAAATTAAAATATATAAAATATAATCTAATCAACTATTAACAATGAATAATAGTTAAATATTTCAATATTTAAATCTGAGTATAAAATAAAAATAAAATTTTATTAAATATAATTAAAAATTAACCATATATATAAAAGTAACTCTTAAATATTAATCATTTTTAATATAATTAAATATTATATTTAATATTTTAACAACAATTAATAGTTAAGAATGTATATTAAATATAATTAAAAAATAACAATAAATAATTGTTAAATATTCCAATATTTAAATCTAAATATACAATAAAAATAAAAATATCAAATATAATTCAAATATATTTTTAACTCTTAACTATTAATCATTGGTAGTGTGTGTGTGTGTATGTATACCAGCTGTATCCATCTTAGAGAGTCTCGAAAAATAACCATATCGTATCGGCCCGTATCCTTGTCCATGCAACTTTGCAATTCATGTGGTTGAAGTCTATTTTTTGTTTGCTTGCAATATCTCTATGCTATGGAAATGTCTGTAAATATTAAAAAAAAGTAATTTTTGATTGTTTTTCTTCAATTTTTTATGGCTTTTTGTAAATCCGATTTTTTCCCCATTTTTTCATGAGTTTTTCAAAAAATCTTATACTTTTGATTTGCCAATTAATTCCCCAAATGATTAATGCTTCATTGGTAGAAACTACCTAAGCAAACTAGACAACTAGATGACCATTAAAGAAACGATGCTGCATTGTAACACCTGTTTCAATGCAGCTGGGCTGAATATGATGCTAGTCTCTCCTGTTTCAGGTTCTCATCTTTTTTTTGCCTTTTTCTTATAAGCATATGAAGAAGATTCCAAGTACCCATATTTTGGTGTCTTCTTTTGATCTGGCAACATCTTTCTTCATTTAACTGTATTGGAGATTATAAGCACCATATATTGATGCCATCATTTGATCTGGAGTTATCTATCTTCATTAAACTATCATTTTTTAACTGTGGTGACATTACTTGTGGCAATATTCTCTTCCTGTATGTTCACCATTCTCTCTTTTACATTGTAGTGTGGTTCCCACATAGAGCTTGCTAATTCTCCCCCAAGCTAGGGAGATAGCAGGTGGCCTGATTATTTTATGATTTGATTTACATATTTAGAAACATCTTTGTAAATCCTTTGAGTGAGTTTAATGATGATTCTATGTGTAATAGTTTGAACTTCGGTAAATGTCATTTTGACATTTTGATTTTTTTTTATATATATTATAAATCTATATTATAGCTCTCTTCAGCTTTTTAATGTACCGAGCTAAAAAAATATTGGATACCTAATTTACAGCCGCCTTTTGGAGTAGGATTGAATTTCACTTCTCATTTGTGGCATTTGATTCATTCAGGAAATTTTGTTGCTGTTGGAACAATGCAACCAGAGATTGAGATTTGGGACCTTGATGTTGTATGTGATATCATTTACCCTTTTCATTCAAAATATTCTAGTCTCTTTTCCTTAAAATCCCTGAAATTTTTTTAATGATACAAAATCTGTGGATATTATTACCTCTTTTGTTCTCTTTCTCAAGTAATATGTACTGGTAATTCACTTTAAAGTACCATGCTGTCTCACCCATTTACGCTTGTTTCTTGCCTTAGCTTGACGCAGTTGAACCTAGTATAATGCTGGGAGGTGTTGTCAAATGTGACACATCGAGAAACATAGCCAAAATCAAGAAGAAGAAAAAAAATAAACAGGTTTGTTTCTGTCTCACCTCTGAATCAATTGTTTGCTGCAGCACTGAAATATATCCTTTGGTTCTTAATTATGTAAATGTCCAAGAACATGCAATTTCCTTAGCATATGACATTTTGAGTGCTTCTTGTATACAATTTTTATTATAGGTGTTTATAAAACTGACAATCTATGAGTATGAATTATCTTCTAAATTTCTCCACAGGTAATATTCCAATCAAGGTCTACCAAACTGCAATTTAAACATTTTAGTTTTCTTTTATTCTTTTAAAGGTTTGTGAACCCATCAGCCCTCTTTCTATGTTGCAATTAAATGACTCTCATATACAAATCTTGTCATAAGTTTTCACAAACCTGGCAAGTGAAAGTGAATGTAGTTGTGACCAGGGATCATTCTCCCAGTTTTTCCATATATTCTAAATACTGTTCACATTCCCGCAATCTTCATTTTTATCCTCTTATGATCCTATTCTTGTGTGGACTCTGTTGGAGAAATAGGTCCAGGATGAATTACATGCTGAATTCTATTATGTGCTCTATAATATGTCCCAATCTAAGTGTTTGAAAGAACTACAAAATAAGATTTGAAATAAATGAAACAATATATAATTTGTATCAAAACCTAGAAATAAAACTTGAAAAGTGGTTAAAAAGGCTATTGCATTGAGGTCAATCTCTTGGTTTCTGCTTCAAAATATTAATTTTATTGACATGTGTTCTTTATTTTAGTTTGTTAATGTTTTTTTATACAGTAATGTTGTAAACCTTTATTTGACAAATCTGTAGACCTTGAAAACTTTAACTTTGCAACTCCTGGACTTGCATATCCTTTAATGTTTTCTCAAACATACAGATAATTAGAATTTTTTTTGCTTGGTTTGAAATGTAAAATAATCTGGTTCAATCGTGCCTTCATGATTAAGTTTATCCCTGACCTTTGTTTTGTTGTTTATGTCTCACTATAGTTTATCGCTAAACATTTAGGTTTAAATATTGGTGCTTAATATCCATGTAAGTGACAATAATGATGTGACAAGGGTTTAGTGATCTGACCACTTATGTGCTTGGCTGGCTAAAATTTGGAACTTTATTAGGTGCTATCCATAAAAACTTTGAACATACCTGAGGGACCTCAAGTTTGGAATATTTTTAATCTAAGTTGTTGTAGTGAATTTTGTTGTTTGGTTCTCAAAAATACTGTGGCATTTTTTCATCTAAGGAATGGTTATAACTTTTTTTTTATTTAGCTGGAAATTGAGTCATTTCATCATCATAACCAGGTCTAATCTGCAAGAATTACACTTTGTTATTCAAGAATAGGTTAAAAGTTGAAACTTTTCTTTACTAAGTTTAAACTCAATCGATTCACCATTATACCTTGGCATAAATTGCAGGAATTGTTTTCTCCTTTAAGCGTCTTTATGTTCCTTTCTGTACTTTAGATATCAAAATTGTTACTTTCAAAAAATCTCTGAACCAAGCCCTTAGCATTTCACTTTTGATGGTTTACCTTATCATTTTGTCATCAGAAAGAGGCAATACTTTGTCTGGTCGAATTCCACAGCCACATATTCATCATTTGGTCTTGAGGATTCCCTGCATCATTTATTCTGGACTGGAATGCATCCCCAGTGAACTTATCATTAGAGATCCAACCATAGCATGGGTTACTATTGATATCTCAGTTATGATTATTTGGATGGACTTAAATTTGGCTGCTTATTGTCAGGACATGCAGATTTCTGCTTATTTGATTGGCTAGGTAACTGGATGCTAATGTTAGATAGCATATGCTTCCTCCGATAGAAATCATTGTTCCATTCCGGTGCTTGGGGATCTGCTTTATCTTTATTTGCAATGATGGGATTCTGAATGGAAAGTTAATTAATGCCTCAAATTGGAAATTCTTCTTGTTTGCGTGCTACTATAATTGTCATCATATAGATGAAATTTCCTGATTTTTTATTATCCTTTTCCCTCTGACCATCGAAGCAGGGGTGGGTGGAGAGGGGAGGCAGTGGAGAGGGGAGGCAGTGCAGAGGTGAGGAGTGCAATTGGACTCCTATGCCACCTTCCTGCTGTATAATATCTTTTAACTGCACCATGTAATAAGTTCTGAAGATTGCTATTTGTTATTTGATCATGCAACTGAGAAGTTTCCCTGTGGTTTGGTTTCACATTGAAATTAGCAGGCACTTCGGTGAATCTCTGATTATTATCGTTCTCCTCTTGATGTCAATCTCTGGGTAGCCTGTGTCTTCTTTTCTGCCAATCAGATCTTCTATTGCCATTCACCTCTCAGACTCCAGTTCAAAGTTCAACATCAATTGCTTAATCATATTCTAAGAAATAAAAAAACTAATGCTAAATAAAAAATTCATGCTTCTACTGTTTTAGTTATGCTTAAAATTCTGACAAATTAGCTTACATGATAAAATGACCATGAAGGGATAACGAGGAATTCCGATGCTATCAATGAAGTAAATATAGTTGTTTGTAACTGTTCAAATGGTGGGTACGAAATACTATTGGTGATGATTGCCAACTACACAATCATGATTGTTGACAGAAAAACCTTGACTAAAGTGTAATGTTTAATATTCTGTTACATGTAGTAAACCTTGGTGTGATGCAATAAAAAGGAAGAACTTATATGCAATAAGTATAAATCATTTTATAACAAATTACATTCATTCACATATATATACATCCTTGATACTTTAGTTTCTTAGATGTCTTATAATCCATTCATCATGATTCATCCATATATATATCACATATATGCTTCACAGTTCCTTATTCTCACATATATTTAATACATACTATTCCACTTCCACTCTATTCCTTTATGCCTTTTCATAGTTCCTTTCCATCATATCCTTTTATAATAACTCTTAATTGTCTTATTCCCAAGAATTTGCCTTTTATTCTATAATATTTTACTCTTTTAAAACTTATTTATGTATATTAGAGGTGGTTTGAGGCTATTTAAGGGGTATATACTCGATATATGGGTCTAGAAATGACCCAAATAACATCTGTGGTGCTTCACAGTCCTATATCTTGCCAACATTCTCGCCAGGCCTAAAACATTGTCTTGTCCTCAAGACAACTTAATGAAATCACTTTTATCCTTCATGATTATCTTTCTTTTTTCTATTAGCAACCCTCTTTATTTTTGTGACATGTTCCCATTGTAGTCTTTTCCCTTATTCTTTACTTCTTTTCAACAACACACCCCTTGGTGCATTGTATCACTACTCAAATATTTAAACTTTTTTGATTGCTATCACTTTTTATATATGAATATTTATGCTTTAAACATATATGTGATTATTTTTCAATTATATCCATCATTCCATCCACAATTCATTTCCATACAATCTTACATAGATGCTTTCTTCAACTCTCTATTCCAATACATTTTTAGAATGATTCTTTAGTCCACAAAGTCTAGAAGGAGGAAGATCTCAACACATTTCTTTACCATGTCCTTTCCTATGACAATGAGAACATTGTATTTCTTGAAGTGATTTGTTAGTACTTTCCATAATTGTAAGATCATCCTCTTTTCCATTTATAGGTACTTCATTAGTTTCCTCACACTTGGTTCAATAGGATTTTTATAAACTGTTCTTATATATCCCATTCTTCCTGTCATCTTAAGACCAACATTTTTGGGAGAATATCCTTTGTCATCATCATCATCACAACTATCAAGACTTGTGGATTCAAAATCATCATTATCTTTACCATTATTCTCTTCATCAGAAGTATCTTTAGCTCTATCACCTTTATCACATGATTCATCAAATGAATAACACAAATCATTTGTATCACATGAGACATTACATAGTGTAGGCTTAGACCTTAGGTACTGATTTTCCTTTTTACATGCTGTAAGCAACTGTTTCAACTGATTATGTTCTTCTTTCAATTTTAATATAACATCCTTCTCAAAACTTTTATCCTCTTTTATATTTTTTAAGCCAACCCAATAATCAAATTCAACTTTACTTGTAGTTCTTCATTTTCTAATATAACTTCAATTCTTGATCAATATTATTATTTTCACATAATAATTCATATTTCTCCTTTTCTAGCTCATTTATCCTTGCTATAATTTTTAAATTACACCTGTCATCTATCATTAATTCTTCTTCGTAAATATCTCTTGCATTCCTTAAACCCTCATTTTTTATCTTCAATCTTTCCCATTGTTTCATATTTACTTAAAAAAAGTACAAAATTTTCAAATCAAAATTTTAACAATAATTTCTTTTTTGCTATACTCTCCGTCCTTATGCAACAACCACCAAGGTTCCCGCAACGGAGCCAATATTGACAGAAAACCTTGACCAAAGTGTAAGGTTTAAGATTCTATTATATGTAGTAAACTTTGGTGTGATGCAATAAAAAGGGAGAACTTATGTATTAAATAAGTATAAATCATTTTATAACAAACCACACACACACACACACACACACATATATATATATCACATATATGTTTTACACTTTCTTATTCTCACATATATTTAATACATATTATTCCACACATGTTTACACTCTTCCACATACTTATCTCCCAGTTTTCCATCTTTATATAGCCGCTTTATGCCTTGTCATGATGCCTTTCCATCATATCCATTCATAATAACTCTTAATTATCTTATTCCCACGAATTTGCCGTTTATTGTATGATATTTTACTCTTTTATAGCTTATTTATGTATATTAGAGCTGGCTTAAGGCTATTTAAGGGGTACATAATGGATATATGGGTCTAGAAATGACCCAAATGACATTTGTGGTACCTCGCAGCCCCATATCCTACCAACAATAACCATGATTCGGCATACACTTTTTCTTTTTCTTGTGAAGATGCATTGCCCATATTTAAGGAAAAATATTGAGCTTTCTTAGAACCATTCTTTTTAAAGCCAGATAATTGAATATAAGAAAACATTTTGTCTAAAAGTGTCATTATTAGCAAACTAGAAATGATATACTCTTGTTGAGATGAAAGCTTCTAATGGAGCAGTGGCATGTTAGGTACTTGCATTAGCGTGAACTACTTTTTTCTGCATGCTACCTTCAAATTGAAGTTCTACTAAGTGCGTAAGGAGCTAAATTTGCGTAATGAAACCTTGGAAGGGAACAAGGAAAAGTGAGAAAGGTTTCTTTGGGAAAGGATACAAATTCGAAAATGAAAATGTTGTGGAATAATAGTAAAAGGAAAAGGTCACTAAGAAAAGAAAAGGTGGCACTCAATAAGTTAAAAATAAATGAATGTCAAGGGACACCAAAGATAAAATAGAGACTATTGCAAAAGTTAGTAGAACCTAACATTCCAATATTCTATTAAATAATTGGATTGATTATAACAAAGAGTTTCATCTCATTGTATAGAGATTGGAAAAGAAACTACCAAAACGGATAAACATTATGCGAATCACTAAAAAGCGAATTAAAAAAATAGAAAGAAAACACTTGCCACTAAGGTGGCTTTATTACTACTGTGAACCTTATCTTCTAATAATTTGATATTATTCTAGTACCTCACGCGAATCACTAAAAAACGAATTAAAAAAATAAAAAGAAAACACTTGCCACTAAGGTGGCTTTATTACTACTTGTGAATCTCATCTTTTAATAATTTAATTTTATTCTAATACCCCACACGCCCCTCTCCCCCAACGCAAGGCTTCACTAAAAACAAAACAAGCTAAAAACATCCTGAACCAAGAATATGCCATTCTTTAGAAGGTTTTCTTTGAAAATGGACCATACACCTCGTAGAGATCCATCAAGCTGCTTTGAACCTTTGTAAAGGTGTCGCTTCTGAGATGAATTCCCATGTTCTCAGGTTACGACCTCCTCAAACTCCCAAATTATAGATCTCCTGAACCATTGGACAACAATCCATACTGAGCTATACACTCATTGAGCTCTATCAAGCTGTCACATGACCTTGTAAGGGTATGGCTCGCAAGATCACAAATTCCCAAGATAATTAGGCAGCTATCCTTTTTGAGTTGTCTATACTGACTTCTTTCCCGTCTTCGAAGTGTGGGATTTTTAAAATATGTGTAATTGATTTGGCATAGTAATCTTTCCAGACTCTCTTGGAAATGCATTTAGAGGATCTTCAACATGGCGACAAAGTGTGTTGTTTTTAACTTCAAGAAGTATTGCAGCATATTTTACTTTATGATATTCACAAGCAAAGTGCAAGGTTGTTTAACCTTCCGAGTCTGCTGCTACCCTCATTGCCAAAAGTACAACTCCTTTGATGTATGCATCTCCTTTTTTCATTCATATTAACTTCATTAGCCTCATTATGCCAATGTAGACTGATTCTGCATTTTACCCATATTCAGAAAAGTGGTCTTCTCTGCATCGTCAAGACCCAAGAACAAAATCTTGGTCTCCTTTTAACACAAGTCCATTGTGGCCCAATCCAATAGAAATATCTTCATTCCCTTGTCAAACCCTAGCACTTTTGAGGACAATCTGGCTGCAAACTGTAGAAAAACTTCTCACAAAATAACTAGTCATGGATTTAAGAAAAATGCAAAGATGAATTGATAAAAATCTGCTTTCGAAACCCCAGGTGTTGGTTTTACTTGCACTAGCTGCAATTCTCACACTTAAAAAAAGAGTGATCTCTATGTCCTAATCATGACTTTCATTAAACTTGTTGAACATTCCATGTGCCCTAAGGCTGTTAAAAAAATGCGGCTTGCAGTAGCAACCGTAAAAGGAACCTTTAAACAGCTTACGTGGCTCATGATTCTATCTGGGAGGCACGATTATTTTTCTGCAATTAAAAAAAAAGCACGTCCTTTTCTTTTTGCTCGATGCAATTTTTTTTACCAATTGTGGCTTTTTATGAAGAGCCCTCGCTAGTCACATTTTTTTGATAAATCTGTGATACTCTTGCATGGGCAAACATGTTTTTTGTCAAAAGAAAAATAAACATGATTTCTAGGAATAGCTCCACAATTTTTGGGGAAAAAGTTTAGGCGATATCTAAAAGTCGCAACTCATGAATTTTATTGGTGTGATTTAAACCCATGATTCTCTGATTTTCATCATCTTAAAACTTACGAAATCTAAAAATATTTCCGAGATTTTCACAATAAAAATTTATCTGTAATTTTCCACTTCTCACTGCTGCAATTTTTAGTTGGAACAAATGGTGCGAAGCTCCCAGTTGAAATCCTCATGAGAAATCCTTTCACGTAATTCCCTGCTCTGTCACCATATTGCAAAAATTAATAGAACACAATATTTGAATATTCAATTAAATAACTGATTTTATTATTACAACTAATTTACAAGAGTGTCATTTCCTTATATAGAGATTGGATAAGAAACCACCCAAATGGATAAACAATACATGACTCACTAATAAGTGAACTAAAACAATAGAAATAAAACACCTACCAGTAAGGTGGCTTTTTACAACTGTAAGCTTTATCTTTTAATAATTTAATATTATTCTAATAAAGATAAAAGTGATAATGAACAAAGAGGTTAGAGGCTGGTAAGAAAAAGAAAAGAAAATAGTGGAAAAGTCTAGTAGAGACAAGGCTCAGATGAAGAAGACATAGAACAGGCAGAAAAGAGAAGATGTAGGGAAGGTAAAAAACAATCAATTCATTTTGATATAAAGAACACTTAATGATAAACATAGGCTGAAAGACCAATGAAGGCTTTATTATTCACAATTAGTCTTAGATAATCATAAAATTTAACATCATTCTTGAGATAAGAACCATCATTGATGAAGAAATTACATTGTTGTTGCATCTCCAATTTTGCATTCTCTGAAACAATGATCAAAGTTGATAAAATTGATCTCAGATAGCTTCAATATCGTCAACTATTTTTTGCAATCTACAATTTAAATTGTTTTCTTGTGCTGCTCCATGGATGATCAACTTCAAGTCTGCCTTGACCGCCAAGTTTTCTATGCTATTCTGAATTCTCCAATATCATCCTTGATGCAAGGGCAAGACCTTTCTATTCTGACCAATTATTGGCATTCTCTGTCATGAATGTAGCTCCTAAGCATAAAACATTTCCCAACTTTTTTCTGATGATAACTCTTGCTCCTGAAATACATGGGATAGTTTTTAGCTTCCTCATCAAATTAAGCCTGCCAACCTCTGGTGCACTCGAGATTTTTTTTTTTGGTAAGTGATGGGGGACATCCAAATTGAAGAAATATCTGATCTAACAGATTTACTTGTTCTGTTCATTGCACCATTTTCCTGGACTAATCTTTATTTGTTCTCTCAAACGATGCTGGACAATGTCTCCTGGTATTAGCAGACATCTTTGTGCTAATACCAGGAGACATTGTCCAGCATCTTCAGTGATGATTCCTTTCTTTGACAGAAAAGAAAAATTACTTACAGAAAATGGTGCAATGAACAGAACAAGTAAATCTGTTAGATCAGATATTTCTTCAATTTGGATGTCCCTGCAGACATCTTTATACTAATGGTCCACATTGCAAATGTCTCTGCTTCTTCAAGACACATCCTATGCCTTGGAGATGCATCTGCTGGTTTCACAGGTATTAACACAACCATTCAAAGTTCAAACATATACAATCACCTAAAGGCATGACACACACTGTCTAGAGACCTACCACAAACAGAAAATTGTTTCAAATAATAATGAGTATGACAATGTTTCCAGAGCCATTTAATAAAGTGGAACGCCTAGGACATACTCAGGATTAGAGTTGGGCTATCATCATGCATCTTTTGTCTATTTATTGTAACAAGGTCTAATCTTAACACGTCTGAAATTCTATTTAAAAAAAATTGCTACCCCTGAATGAGCATCATATCTCCAACCAAATTCCACATCCATACTTCATGAAACTTAGACATACAATTTTTGCATGGAAGTGTTCAAGCCTTTCTAAGGTAAGTACAAAATGATGGTACAAGACCTGAAAATAGAATAGGGTGTGGACAAGATTGCAACAAGAGCAAGAGACCAGAAAACATCTTTAATTGTGATTTATTCGTATAAAATATAATATATTATGTGATATAAAAAAGACATCTCACAACTTTCTTCATAATAAGAAAATGGGTAGAAAATTAACTGGAATAACTAGTAAACAATTACAGTAGACATAAACTGGAATGCCAACGGATGTTCATGTTTCAGTGTCAACTGTTGATGGGTGATGGGTGGAAAGAAATTGAAAATTTTCAGATGTTAATGGTAACTTATAGGAAGTTTCATTATAATTCAGCTTCTCTTCTAATATTTGTTTTCATCCTTTTCCCAAATTGCGTCATATTTATTAAATAAGGGTTTTCTAAATGTTCGTCTTCATGCTAATTGATACCTGTAGATATGTTTTTCCTCTGCTGATTAATATTTTTTTGTGCTTGCACGCTAAATATGCCCAAAACAGCCATGAGAAATCTAGAACAAAATACCTTAATTTCATTTCCTAAATAGTTTAAAAATTGTCACCGTTTGCTTATGTGTTAGTTAAAATTCTAAACTTTTTTACACGGAAACCCTATTTTACAGGCTGCCACCTATAAAGATGGAAGTCATACAAATGCTGTCCTTGGTCTGGCATGGAATTCGGAGTACAGGTGGGTGTTGAGTTCTACCTTTGTAGGATTCAGTTATATTACTCACTCAAACCATTAAGAAGACTCTTTAATGAGTTGAAGTAATTCTTTACTATGCATTGCAATCAATACTGCAGAAATGTCTTGGCCAGTGCAAGTGCTGACAAATCTGTTAAGATATGGGATATTGTTGCTGAGAAATGTGAACACACAATGCATCCTCATACAGATAAGGTGATCTCCTCCAAGATATGCTCAATGCACATTCAAGTTACCTTTCCTATATATATATATATATATGAGCATTGGTTTGCTTTATTGAATTTGTTTCACATTATCAGTTGAATAAATGAGTACTAACGTAGTACATTATTGTTACATATCGTTCTTGTTATATAACAGTCCATACATTAATCCTCCTCATTTAGTTGCATATTTGCAGAATATTGATTTCCATTTGAAATTTCGTACTGATTGGCTCATTGCATTTTATTTTCTGTTTATATTGAGATGCTATATGGTAGATGTGTATTTTGATTTTCAATTATGTTTGTTCATTTTATTTAGTTTACTTGGCTGGAGTTGCTTAGAGAACAGTCAGAGAAAAAGATAAAGCAACATAAAGCCATGCTTACAGCTTATGGAGGACCATATCAATCAAGCGATATTGCTGCTTCTTGGCTGTGCATACCTAATTCTTTTAACTTTCAAGAAATTTGTTGATGTCCCTCTGAGATGGTTGAAATTTTAGAAATTTGATGCTCTCTTGTAATGTTCTCTTTTATTTGACCTTAGAATATAATTAAATGATTAAAATCAAGTTGTCGTAAATAAAGTAAATTTAATGACAACTAATTCTATTTATTTAAAAAGGTCATAAAAATAATCATTTAATTAAATATTGAATGGTCCTTAAGCTTTTTGGGATAATTTTTATATTTAATTAATTTAGTGTTGTTTAATAAAGTGACTTATTTTATATCAATAGAAAATTACAAGAGAGTCACTTTATTAGGGGGAAAAAGAAATTAAAGAAATATTATAAAATCACTTATGAGAAGTTTAATATTATAGTGATTTTTATAATCTATCTTCTAGAAAGTTCTAGAAGGGCTATATAAGGAGATTTGAGAGGTCATTTGAGGCATGCTTGGTTATTTTCTGACATCGATTTGGAGAGCTTATAGAGGAGCTTGAAACCCTAGGACAAAAACCCTAAGGGATTGTTGGTTTGGTAGTGTAACTATTTGCCCTAGCAAGTTGTTGGAGGTTTCATCCAGATATCTCACAGGGGATTTTATGGTTCTAGGACTTGCCAGGACTCTCTTAGTCCTGGCGAGTCCCGAGCCGAGTGACCATAGCCGAGTCTCTGGGGCTCGGGACTCTCCAGGAACTCGCTCTAGGCAAGACTCACTAGAAACTGGTTTTTTGCTGAGTCCTGCTGAGTTTTTGCTGAGTCTTGCCGATTTTTTGCCGAGTCCCGAGTCGGGTCAGCCTTGCTGAGTCTGAGTCTTGGAACTATCGTTTTACAGATAAGTATCAAATTTGTGTAGTCCCTTTTAGAGACAAACTTGCTGGAATTGAATATATATTGCTAAATATTTGTGTGATGAAAACATGGATGCCATTCTTGAGTATGTTTGCCAGTTTATTTGTGAATCAATTTAATTGAAGATTTTGATTAAAGCACTTTATCTGCTCTTTATATTGGCTGCCAATCTATAAGGAAATGCTGGGTGTTAAGGAAATGGTATTTACTTGAAGATTTTAATGCTCAACAAAGCGTAAGGGTTAAAGCCTTTAAACTGTGAGATTTTCCAGCAGTTTAAGCAATGTGTGGAACTCCTTCCCCCTAGACATCAACCGGAGAAGACGTACTATACATATTTTTGCTGTCTTGGACAATCATGGGCATTATTGCAAGTCATGTGAGTCTAGAGGTGACCGCTGAAGCTTGACTCATGCGAGTCTAGTGTGAGTATTGGGTTGACTCCATGCAAGATTGAGTCTGAGGTTCATATAAGTGGTCTGCACCATTGCTGGAACAATTGTTGCAGATTTATAGTATATTACACAGAAAGTCCATTTTAGACTGGGACGTGGGAGGAAGCTTTATCATTGACAAGGCAAGGCTATCGATTTCTTCCTGTGGTTTGCCTTTTACTCCAAGGAAGGCATTTCTGATTGGACATTATTGCTGCAAGGAGCAAGACTCCTCAAATCTGTGTAAGGGCATCAAAGTATATATTCTGTTATGGTAGCAATCTTGGCTAAGCATGGTGAATTTATTGTGCAATTTCATATTATATATCAAGTCTGCGTTTGAGGTTAGGAATCAGATCTTCTCTGCATTTTCTGATTTTATAAGCAATGTTCAAGTAAACTGTATTCTGATTTCTATAACAATTTTTTAAAAAAAAATATCATTGTTCAGTTTTGTTGTGGCCAATCTCCACATATGACCTTTCAACTTCCACCACTAGCACCCAACACCAGCTCTCCTAATTTAGCTGGTTTCCTTCCTCTGCTCAGTTTTATAAGTTTTAAGATACTCTGGGGTTACCTTTCCAGTTTCCATACAGGAGTAACACCAGCTTACTGCACTCTTTTCTTAAAGAGGCTAGTTTGGTGATATTTGTTGATAATTTGAATGAGAAATCTTGTTCTGACTTCAGTTCTAATTACAACATTTCTGATTATGTATTTGGTTGAAATTATGCTGCTTAATCTCTTCCGAGAATGATGAACTAGTCACATAAAACCTGCCCAGGTTACAGCAGATGACATGCCAAATGGATAACCTTATAAAGGTGCAATTAGAAGCACATAATGATTGTTTAGTATTCTGATAATTGAGAGTTGACTTTCATGGTTTAAACTCTTGATTGTCCAGAAATGGGTTCCACCCTAATTGTCCAGTATAGGGTGGCTTGGATGAGTAACATAATCACTTGAGTAATTTAGCTAATTATTGGTTTTATCAAGACAAATGTATGCATCCGGTTGAATCCTTAATCTAATGCTCTCTAAAATGAGAAGTCTACATAAAACTGATTATATTTGGTCATGGAAGGTGTATGAATTTTGGATTTTATACAGAGCTGCACTTGATCTTACTCTTTATATGTATAGATTGGATTCTATGGAAGAAGCACTTCTCTAGAGGGTTTATTTAAGCACTATAATTTGTGTGAAACGAGTTTAATCTTTTGATATTGTAGTTCTGAACACTAACCTTAATATTTATTTGTACATCTTTTTAATTTTGAGAGAGTTGTAAAATTAAGGTTTTTAATGGAAAACATACATGTTGGGATTTGTAAACTAGGGTTAGGTGGATTAAATATAATTAAATTTTCAGGAGCTAAGCTTCTTCAAGTGTTTCTTGAAAATTAAAATTTCTAATGAATTTGCAGGTTCAAGCTGTAGCATGGAATTCCAATCAAGCAACAGTTCTTCTTAGTGGATCGTTTGATCGTTCTATAGTGATGGTGAGGGATGCTAACCTAGCTATATTTTTATCGTTTGTTCACAAAACAGAGTTATCCTTTTTGACTTTGGATGTTATTAGTGTCCATAGTTATCACAAAACATTTACAATTTGCCCAGACATTGGGTCAGTTTGGTACTTCAAATTGTATTTCTTGTTATTAAGCTAATTGCTAAATTGTGGACTGTGGTTGAAGTTTACTAACAACAATGCTAATGGAGGGTCCTTGTCTGTTTCTTGATAATTTTTAAAGGTTCTTTCACAGCTTTAAAGATGATTTCAGTAGAGTGTACAAGCAGGTTGTAGAATTTAAGTCCTTCAAAGCCAATGGTAGCCAATATAGTTTGTTTATTATGCCTTATGTTTTATAGGTTATGTTTCTCAAGTTGCATCAGATTCAGTAATGATGGTAGCCTGAGGGTAGTGAGTTAACTAAGCAGTGCATATTTGGAAAGCTACTCCTGGTAAGACGTCTATTGAAGCCAAAGGTTTCATGTAATGCTCATGGAAAAGCAAAAGAGTTTGTGGGAACTGGCAACATGTAAATAGAAGAATACGTAGATCTAAATTAAATAATTCCACAATTTAAAGTGGCAGCTTTTTGGTTAGGCCAAATGCTGCCTTAATCTTTTGAGCTAAGCTCAATATAAGAACCAATCTTCATTTGTATCTACTAGTGCAAATGGCATCTATATATAAACATGAGCCATGCTAATCTTCATGAGTCATTATTGGAGTAACAAATAGAGAATACAAGAGATTGGAAGAAGTTATTAATATTTGTATACCAAGCCCTAGGAGCTTATCTAAGACCATACAATTTTTTTCCAAGTTTATAGGGGAATATGTTTGGTTGTTCAAACTCTTTTGGTTGGGTTATATATTTTCTTATATAGATCAACATTTAGGAATGCATTTTTATATCGATGTATTATATCTTTTAGCTACTTCGGGCTGCTAAGGCAAGGAGCATCCGAATGGTGCTTATTTTTTCCATAGTGGCAGGCCATCCATAATCTAAATCATGTTGTTGAGCGAAATCTCATGTGACTAGTGCTGCTTTATATTTGTCTATTTCATTGTTGGAGTTATATTTAATGTTATGCAACCAAAGATAGTCAACAATGTATATTTGAGGGTGCAGGAACAAGATCCCAAGTTTTGTTCCTAACTAAAGAAACATTTAATTACATTGCATCTCTTCATTTCTGTTCTTTGTTAGCCTCTGCAAAGGTTTGAGGTTCACTTAAATAGAAGGTCATCAATACAAAATATGTGTGCTAACTTCTGGTCATTTTGGAAGAGGGAGGATTCTCTAAATTTATTTCTTAAATTAGAGACTGACCCCATTTGGGTCTTTTGATTTGAGGTTTAAATTCATCCCCCTTAAATTTGTCAATTTGACTATCATTATTTAAGATAAATGATTCCACAATATCCTCGATTGGAGTAGGTTGAATAGAAGATAGAAGTTCTTAAAAAATGCTAACATTTGAGCTTAATATGACATCCCTTTTTGAGGGATCATATAGCTTAAGATCTTTTGTATTTCCTCCATATCCTACAAAGATGCATTTAAAGGAAGCTGAGTGAAGTTTCTTCCTTATATTTTTGGAATGATTACAGAAACAAGACTTCCAAAAATTCTTATGTGGAAGACATTTAGTTTCTTTTTCTCCCACATTTTTAAGGGGGTTGAAAGATTTAGCGCTTTTGAATGCCGTCTATCTAAAATATGGATAGCTATATTCATTAGTCTCCACCCATTAAAAAAATAGTAACATTGGTAAAATACATCATTGATTTAAACATTTCTATGATGGTTCACATTTTCCTTTCTTGCCAGCCATTCATTTGAGGGGAATAGGGAGTTGTGAGCTCTATTCGAATCACACATAAGGTACAAAACTACTCAAATTCTTTAATTTGTCCTTAAGATTTTCATTTTCAGATTGGATTGTTTTTTGATTAGGGTTTTTAATTCCTTGAATCTAGAGGACTTCATTTTTGTTTTTGATATAGTATCCCCAGATTGTCCTTGTATAATCATCAATAAATGTTAGGGCAGATGAGAGATTCACATAGAGGAGACTTGTAAAGCTTCTATTATTTCACTCTGGACCAATTCTAGTGTGAGAAGAATTATCGACATAGTTTTTATTGAAGGTTAAAGTGTGTTTTGTACCTAATAAGCATGCATCACATGCTTTTACTTTGATTTCAATTCTAGGTAAACCAACCACAAGATCATGAGAAACCATATCATGTAAACTTCTAATATTGAAATTAATTAGTCTTTCATGTCACAATTGGATTTCATCTTTTCATTGGATTGATTTTTTTTTTCTTTTGCAAACCTATTGAAGATGCAAAAACTAAAAACCATTATATTGAAATTGAATTCCTTGTGGGCTGGTATGGATTTGTTTCGATCTTTGAAAATTTAGTTGTCTTTAAGGAGAATGATTTTGAAATTTTCTTAAGTGAGTTGAGAGCATGAAAGGGGATTTGTCCATAGTTGAGGAACAAATAGAACATCTTTGTAATGTCCCTTTTCTGAAATAGGTTTCAATAATAAATAATAATAATTAAATTAAAATATAAATAAATAAATAATAAAATATACTATAATTACAAGTTAATTAAGTTTAATGAAAAATCAAGGGGCATGCTATGAAGAGTTGTGACTCCCTCAAACATGAGATATAAAAGGGAGAAAAGCTCATTTGAAAGAGGGCAATGAGGAAAGGAAAAAAATGACTGGAGCATAGGAATTAAGGAAAGGTAAATGGAAGAAGAAGGAATGGGAAGGAAATAAAGAAGTGATTATCTCAAAAGGGCAGAAATAATGAAGGATAGTGACTCTTTCAAAAGGTGATAATTATGAAGGTTGTGACCATTGCAAAGGGCAGACATGATGAAGAGGCATGACTCCTCACTCGATGATATAAGAGGGAGTCAAAAATCAATTAGGGAGGGGGAGAAAAGAGGAAGAGAATATGAGGAAGCAGCATTTAATCTATAATCAGAAGTGCAGATCTGATTTGAATGATAAGGCAAGCAATAAGGAGATATGACCCTTAAAATGGGTGTCTCTTTTCAAAGGGATGTGTCTCCTCAATATAGTATGAAAGTGTAAAAGGAATCGGGCAATCGAAGAAGAGCAGAAGTACTCATGCATCAAACATGGTCAAGGAAGAAATGATCAGTTTCAGAATTAATAAGAATAGTCAGCAGGCTTATATATTTTCAAGTGCTGGGATCTAAATCAAGATTTAAAGATTGGCAATTTGAATTTCTTAAATATACTTCATACCTTTTTGGGAAATCTAAGGCAAAATATAGGAAATCCCAAAATGGGACATTGCAATCTCTCTTGAATTCATTTAGGATCATAGTTTTTCCTTGTCCTTGCACTTCTACAAATAAACTATTCCACAAATAAACATTTTCATTACAAAATTTAAAATGGGTTTAAGATATAATACATGTATGTCATATGGTAGTTTTTATAGAGGGACAATTTCAATTGAAATTTGGAAGCATTTGTGAGAGTTGGATGAAATTGTAGTCAAGGGCAACGCCGCCTTCTTGAAGAATATGCTATTTTTTGATTATGATGAATGAGAAAGTGCCCTTGCAGGAGCATTTACTCAAGAGCAAGGACATTAGAAACCAATTGTTAGGTATTGGTTGGAAGATGGAAGAGGAGGATATGGTGTCATTCATGCTGAAAAGCTTATCATGTACATTTGAACAATTTATTGAGACACTTACTATCACCTCTATGAATGTTGACCTGAAGTTTGAAGAGTTGTGCAATAAGATCTTACAAGAGGATAGATTGAAAGGATGGTTTGCTAGTAGGAGTGAGACAAAGGTTTTGTAGGCAATGACAAGGGTAGGAGTGGACAAAGGTTGTGGAACTAGCATTTGTAGCCAAGGACGAGGACAAAGGCAAATGGTCCCGAAATAAAGCACAAGGCAATAATGTGGATGCATCAAGGAATTTGAAGAACATCACATGTCATTGTTTGTTAGGTGCATCATATGAAGTGCAAAAAATAGTTGGCTAAACAAAAATCCAACTAGGGAGTGCCTTTGTAGAAGGTCCACATGGCAACATTTGGAGGAGTCAACCTTCTTTGCATTCATGGCCACAAGACCAACAAATCACTCCAACTCATTTGCATGGTACATGGATGTAAGAGGATCACATCACTTCACCAACGGGAATATTGGCTCACAAAGTACACCACTTGCTCGAATTAAACCATCTTCGGTGGTGGAGTACATGGTTGTTGGTAGAGGGAATGTGCAAATATCCTTTGGATGGAAAAAATACTTTTTCTTAATGTATGCTATGTATTGGGAATGGAGTTTAATCTACTCTTAGTAAGTCAGATTATGCAACATAGCCCTATCTAGATTTCATTTTCTGCAAACACAAATGTTGTGTAATGGACAAGGAGACCAAGAAGACTATTGCTCTTGGTATAGAAGATTATGGACTATATAGATAGGTTGACATTGGAAACGTCAATGAACGTGCATTGGTAGCCAATGGTGCATATGATATTAGTACACTTGGGCATCGATGGTATGGGCACCTCAAATTATTGCATCTCTCTCTTAGTTGGCTCAAGATAATTTGATAAATGGACTTCTTGATATCTAGCAACACATATAGGGTGTTTACAGAGCTTTCTAGGTAGAGAAGTAACATAGAACTCCTTTTGATGATGAACAAGCTTAGAGAGCTAAAAGAGTTCTATAGCTAGCTAGTTCATGTAGATATTTGCAAACCAATTAACCTGTTATTTGTCATTGGTGCCGGATATTTTCTCTTGTTTGTTGATGATTTTAGTAGAAAAATGTGGATGCATTTTTTGAAATTAAAGTTAGACGTGTTTAATGAAATTTAAAAGTTTAAGAATTAGTAGAAAAAGAGTTAGGTTGTGACAATCACTTTAGATTTGATAATGGAGGAGAACTTTGTTTAGAAGCATTCAATAACTTTTCTACTAAATAGGACCTAAAAGGCATTGTACTACACTCCATATGCCACAATAAAATGGAGTAGTTGAGAGGTAGAACATTCTATCACAAATATGGCCCAATGTATGATTGAGAATAGGGATGTTCTCAGGATGTTTTTTGGTTGAAGCAGTATATACAATATTATATTTTTTAATCAGATCTCCAACATAGGCGCTGAAGCAAATAACCCCAAAGGAAGCATGGTCCAGGATTAAACCTAAAATAAGTTATCTTAAGGTCTTTGCTTCCATTGCGTATGCTTGGATTCTAGATGAAAAGAGAATCAAGTTAGATCCCAAGAGTAAAAAGCTAATTCTTATAGGGTACAGTGACAATCAAAAGGCTTACAAATTGATTGATGTTGACACTGTTTGCTTGAGTTTTGGTAGATATGTTGCAATTGATGAAGAAGCAGGATTTTTGAAACTTCTCTAGAGTTTAAGATTGCTGAATAATAGCTTGTTGTGGCTAAGTTTTTAGGAGATCAACTTTAGGTAACTCCACCTAAAGGGAGGATTTAGAGTGCGTAAAGTCTCTTAGGCTAGTAATGGAACTAGATTCCATTGATAATAACTTGGATCAACAACATTTAGATGATACAAGTATAAATATCCTAAGTCATGGTGACAAAATTGATTTGGATTTAGAGAATATTAATTAGAGACCAAAGTGGTGGGAAAGCACCATTGTCAATGTTCTGGTAAGTGAAATGATTTAGGAATAATCCTCAAGAGGTAAGAGCAAGAAGAAAATAGTTAACTTTTTTCTAATGACCAATATTCACCAAGTTTATGAGCCACATGTATTTGATGAGGCAAAAGGGAAAAAGTTGAAGGGGAAAAGACAATGGCAACCAAACATGAGAGTCCTATGAAAAAGACTTGGGATCTCTCAAATCTTCCACTAGGGAAGAAACCCATTGGTTGCAAATGTGTGTGCAAGGTCAAGTACAAGGCATATGGTACACTAGACAAGTACAAAGCTTGGTAGCAAAAGGAATCTGACAGAGAGAGGGGATTGACTATGAAAAGACCTTTGCTCTTACAGCAAAGATGAGCACCATCCAACTAGTCCTAGTCATGGTAGCTTAGTTTGGCTAGACAATCCATCAAATGGATGTGAAGAGTGCCTTGGCGGAGATTTCGAGAAAGAAGTGTACATGTTTCAACTACAAGGTTTTCAGGATACAGGGAAGGAACATTTTGTTTGTTTAATGAGGAAATCTCTACATGGCTTGAAATAGGCACCTAGGGGATGCTACATCAAAATTGATAGGTATTTGGTTGAACAAGGATTCCAGTGGAGTCCTTTGGATTCAAATCTGCACGTCAAAAACATAGGTAAAGATCTCTTGCTACATGTCATTTGTAGATGATATCATTATCATAAGTAGTGAGGCAAGTACTATCAAACATATTAAATCTGATGTAAGTAAAGCTTTTGACATGATTGATCTAGGCCTCCTACATTACTGCCTAAGTGTAGAAGTTTGGAAAATAAGTGTTAGCATTTTTGTCCCACAATCCAAATGTGCCAAGAGTTTGCTTGACAAACTTAGAATGACAGACTGCAAAATCTCTTCTATGCCTAAAGGGATAAAGCTTTCAGCCAAAATTAGTGGGGCCTAATATATCTTACAACCACTAGACCTTATTTGACCTATGTTGTGAGTTTTATTTCTAGATTCATGACAACACCAAAGATGGAATATTGAACTACAATGAAGAGGGTGTTTAAATATGTGAAAGGGATAGTTGACTTTGGCATTCTGTACAGCAAAAGCAAAGAATGTAGGCTATGTGGGTTATAGATTCAAATTGGCAGGTTTTGTAGATGAAAGAAAATCCATTAGTGGGCATGTTTTTGGTCCCTTAGCATGGGTGCAATCACATGGACTACATGTAGTAGCTCTTTTCTAGATTGAAGCAAAATATTGAGCAGCAGTTGAAGTATGGTATCAAGTAGCGTGGCTTAGAAAGATGTATCTGACATGAAGATGCCACAATTTTGTAGCCTACACCCTTGTTTTGTGACAACCAAGAGGTGCTCAAACTTGCTAAGCATCTTCTTCCATGAGTGTACTAAAGTGCAGAACTACATTATCACTTCATCAAACAACTTGTTGAAGATGGATTTGTTATGTTGTATTATTGTCTAATTGAGAATCAAACTAGAGACATGCCTACCAAGTCTTTGAGTCTTGACAAATTTGCGAATTTTTGGGATAAGCTTTGGTGTAATTAGTAGATTGACCATCAAGGGAGGGTATTAAAGTATTATTATATTGTAATGGTCAATAAGCTTTTAGCGTAGGTTTTAATAAAGTTGTTTGGACTTTAGATTGCTTTTTGCTTTTTGCTTTACTATATTAGTCATTCTTATCCACATTAGATAATTCTTCGGTAACCATGGATATGCTTTCATGTATTTCATGAAGTTGATTGAATGTCTTGGTAATCACTCTTTTTCGTAAATTTTTCACCTTGGCAAGATAACTCACTATTTTTTCGTCTCCTTCAATGGAATGATAAAAAGTTTTAAGAGTCAATTTTATAATTTTTAAAAGTTTCCTACCCTCGTGCATGGACTCAAGGAGTTTCCAAGGTTTGCTAGATAATTGTAACTTGTATTTTATATTATTTTAACCACCAGCCTTCTGCCATCCCTGAAACCTGTACGTTTGTAAAATTAGAATTATTATTGGAGATTTTCCCAATTTTTTATATATGTGCAGTTGGGTTAAGTGCCGAGTTCCACTTTCTCATGTTCACTCAAATGGAAGCATTTAAGGATGAAATATCAGTCATATTATTTAATTATAATGATTTAGGAAAACATAATCAGGACATGGAATGTGAATGTGTCTTGAAAAGCCATGAGGATGAGCAGGGACAGGTGGGCAGAATACACTGAATGGTGAAGAAAGAATGGTTTCAGTGTTTCCTTCTACATTTTATTTTTTTAATTTTACAGAATTCTTTCAAGAACTTGAGGCAATCAAATTATTTCCCAGTATATATTATCATATTGCCTTTCTTGTAAGTTGATGATATCATGCAGCATCATATGAGAATTATGTTTACTTGATAGTTGTTAGTAATGATATTTATGGTCACTAACTAATTTTTTCTGAAATATTATAGATGGACATGAGGGCTCCAACACATCCGGGAGTACGGTGGCTGGTTCCAGCAGATGTGGAAAGCCTTGCATGGGATCCACATACCGATCACTCATTTGTGGTAAGGATGAATGGGGTGGTGCTTTGTTTCTGTCAGTCCAAGGCTACTTCCATCTTTTCCTTGTGAATATCTGTTATGGGTTTTTTAACAAATCAATGTAATGTATTTAAATATCAGGGTCTATTTTGTAAATAAACACTTTAGTTCTCAGGACCCTAATTATGGTCTGAATATTTGTATTTTGTGTGGAATTTAATTTTCATACAGGTTAGTCTTGAAGATGGCACTGTACGGGGTTTTGATATTCGTGTGGCAGTATCAGCTGTTGATTCTGAAGGCAAACCAATGTTCACACTTCATGCACATGATAAGGCTGTCTGCACAATAACCTACAATCCTGCTGCCCCAAATGTACTCTCCAATTTCTCAGATATGGCTAATATTTAAATTTTACTGTTTAGATTATCATGCTTGCCAACAAGTTTAATTGTTTTAATCATTCAATTTATTTTCTTGCGAGTATTTGTGCACATCTCTGCAAAATGAATTGAATGGTTGGTATGAATTGGGTGCTGGAGTGTGCTATATTTTTTTCAATTATTTATAAATTTTGGAAAAATAACTGTACAGTACAATTCTTGCACCTTTCAGAGGGATCTGCAGCAGATATCTGTGTTACTAAATATTTTGAGCATCTGTGTCTCAAATATACCTATTAGAGCCTTATCCCTTATCCATACCAAACAGCCATGAGAGTTAACACAGAAAATCAAAGACATAACCTACAAATCGCTTCTTTGACCCTTGATCTATGCCTTAATCTGTTTATCAGCGTATACATGTTGCTGCAAATTCATAATGCAAACTTGATTCTTTAGAACTTAAGATCTTTCTTTCCTGCAGAATCTTTTTGACAAAAATGCATAAAAATAGATAAACAGAGAGGAAATAAGAATGCATCTGGAGGGAGATTCATTTATGTTGCTCTGCATGGGATTTGTAGTTGATTCTGGTGTCTGCTCCCAGACAGGCCAAAAGCTGTCAATTGGTAGCCAAGAAACAGGGCAGCAAGTAGGGCTTGCATGTTAGCCAATTTCAAGGTTTGCTGATAGTTTGCTAGAATGTATAGCCAAAGCCCTGGCCGGATTCATTAAAAATGGAGCAATGGTGTTATTAGAACTGTTGTCATTTTATGACACCCTTGGTCCATCAGTGAGAACCGATAAGAGATATGTTCTATGGACTAGCGCTGCCTCAGTTGATCAAAGAGAAAACAATGGAATCATGAAGTATGAAGTGTTGTCTTGTCGGAACTCCGGAACCCTCAAGTTCCCAAGTTCCTAAGTCTTCTCTTCGTCAACCCCGAAACTCCGGAACCCCTAGGTTCCCAAGTTCCTAAGTCTTCTCTTCCTCAACCCCGGAACTCCGGAACCCCTAGTTTCCCAAGTTCCTAGGTCTTTTCTTCCTCAACCTCAGAATTCCGGAACCCCCAAGTTCCCAAGTCCTCAACCCCGGAACCCCCATGTTCCCAAGTTCCTAAGTCCTCAACTCCGGAACTCCAGAACTCTAGGACCCCCAAGTTCCCAAGTTCCTAAGTCTTCTCTTCTTCAACCCCGGAACTCCGGAACCCCCAGGTTTCCAAGTTCCTAAGTCTTCTCTTCCTCAACCTCAGAACTCTGGAACCCCCAAGTTCCCAAGTTCCTAAGTCTTCTCTTCCTCAACCTCAAAACTCCAAAACCCCCAGGTTCCCAAGTTCCTAAGTCCTCAACCCCCAAACTTCAGAATCCTAGAATCCCGAAATCCCAAGCCTAAGTCTTCCCAATTTCGGTAACCTGTGTTTCCGAAGTCTTCTTAACTTCCTTCCGGCTTGCAATACTTCCAGATGGTGTGATCGACACTCAAGGCTCTTAATGCTCCAACAATTCTTGCGACTTGTATACCTTTTGTGGAGCTACAGGGGCACATTTAATGATTTTTGTAGGATTTCCATCAAGAGAAGTATAGGGCCATGCTTATTTGTGGTTATTTATGTCATGACTGCATGCTCTGACTTTGAAATGTCAGTCAATCCACCTTCTAGAAGTACCTTTCTTCTTGGGATTGCATTTTCAGGGTATGGCCAGGTTGCTTGCATGTACACAATGTCAGGTGCATGCACTTCCTTGCATTCCCTGACTGACATTTCCCTACACACACAAGGGTCAAGGCTTCTCTCCCTTGACCAATGGTCTCTCCTATGCGACCAGTTTTCTATATAAGGCTGTTATGCCTCATTGTAAAGGGTTCTCTCCCTACTGGCTTGAGCTATTCCCTGCTGGCTTGAGCTATTCTATGCTTTTTCACTTCTCTCAAAGACTTGTATTTATCTTGCATTTCTGCAACTGTAAGTTTGGCCATTGGCCTTATAATGAATTGAAATCATCATTCTTGCCTTACTTCAACTTATGTATGTTGTGTATGTGTTCTTACCTTCATTGTAAGTGTATGTTTGTGGCTTTCTTTCACATATATGCTGTGTTAACCTATTTCTGGGTGTGACTTGTGGGAAACCTTCTCCCCTCTTGACATTCAGCAAGTCCTAACCTCCATACGTGTGTTAAGGTCATTCATGCAACTGAAGTTTGTGCATCTCCTGGGTATTTCAGTTGATTCTTTGTGCCATTTTGGGTGGGGAGAGAAACATCTCTTATCTTGGTGCATCACCTCCTTTCATTTTTAGCATTTCTCTCTTCTCTTTTCCTCTGCAAGCTGTTAGGATAGGTTTAGAAGTAAGATTTGAAGTGTTGAGTTGGTTCAACACCTGCACTTGGATTGAGAAGGAAGCCGGCCTTCTCCGGAGATTCAACCCCCTTGCGCAAGGTCCCACACTTCGGGGTTGTTTCCATGTTTCACAAGGTTGCTGAGTTGATAGCTCAGCAAGGGTGCAAGCTTTTGTGATAACAAGAACCATGACTGCTCCAATAATTTTCTTGCAAATATACTGGTTTGTGAATCCTCCTAAAGACTGAAAAGTGTGTTATGTTTATTCATCTTCTTATGATTGAAAAAATTGATTCACATAACATAGTTCTCATCAAATAGTATTGTACCTAATAGTCCATGTTTGTAAGTTTGGAAGGCCTCTAAGTTGGCTGAATACACTGAGGCCATTTTCATGGGTTTTATTATTTTGATCTTGAGGAGTGATACTTTTGTGTCAAGCTTGTAAGGTTTTTAAGTGTCAAAATTGGCATATTAATCATCAAACATAAAAAAAATATTATGCTCTATGTCTAATCTTTCCTACACACTTAATGATATCATTGTCAATCTGCCTAGTTTCATAACTGTGAATCTTTATTGTCAATCTGTGTTTCTGTAGGTTACACTTTACAATGCAATAACCAATCCAATAATTCGAGATTAATTCTATTCAATCCTCCAATATGTAATGTCCCCTTTTGGAAAATGCTCTAGTTTGCCCTAGATTACAACTCTCAGCCAATAAGGGAGCGTTAGAGGGGGAGTACCTTCCTCTCCTTAAAAGGGAAAACCCACAAACAAGTTAGAAAATAACCTACAAATTATATTATATGTGAATAATAATTACAAACAACTAACTATGATGATACATAAAGTAAAGAATGACTGATTATGATGAAACATAAGGCAATTTACAATTATAAACAACTGTAAATGTAGAGATCAAGATCATAGGTCATAACTTACTAATTGATTACAAGGTTAACTAACTAAAGGAACCCCAATCATAACAAGCTAGGATGGGTAACTTGATAGGGTGTCTTTACAACCGTTCCCCCTCAATCAAGCCATGATCTCCCACTCACATGATCTCATCCATCACCATGGTAGAGAGGATAAGGATTTACCCCAATAGGGTGCCCTAACCTAAGCCCAAAGGCAGAGCATCTTCGTCCCCCTTTGGCACCATGTGGACCTGGCCATACATATGAGGCGGCATGCTTGGGGGTGACCCCAACACCGTTCCCCCTATTTAGGATTCCTCCCTTCTCTTACCATAATTGGATACATATATAAATTATAGAGAGCCTTCTATCTTTACTCGTTACAATTACTGGCAGCCATGTTCTAATAATTACAGAAATGTATTTTTGATCTTTAATATCAATGCACTGCTTAACTATTATCCGGTGATTAATTATCTAACTATAGTTGATTACTCTAAAGATCAGATGCTCTGCATAACAAGGAAATGTGTCAGATTGGCTTATGTCTGTTAAAGCAGATAATGGAAAGTTCTTACAGCTTTTGCCGTCCCTATATTGTTTCTGTTCTGCTGATGTATTCCACCTTCGATTCTATTCTTTTATTCAGATCCAAATGTAGATCCAGCCAACTTAATTTCTCTTCAGACCTCGAAGGCTATATACCCCTCTTCACCTGTGGTGGAAGGCCACAACAACAGTCGCAACCTTTAGTGGCAGCAACCCCTTTGAAAGGTCGCTGCACTTCCTTTACTGTTATTGCTTATCGGGGCAATCAGTATCGGTTGTTTATAATTAAACATGAATATCAATTAATTCAAAATTCCTCCTATCAGAATATGAGGGGGATATGACAAAGAACATTATCAGGCTTTATATATTAAGCATACATATTTAAGCACATCCCCATGCATACCACCAAGAAGAAAGATGTTACTGCCTGTAACTTAATAACAGTTCTGATCTGATCTGATCTGATCGATGGTGATACACCACTAGATGCTTTTGATTCCTTTCTTTTATATCTCTCAATGTGAGGGAGGGGTCACACCTCTTCATCATGTATGCCCTTTGGCAAGAGACACACCATTTCACTATTGGCACCCTTGGGAAGAGTGCAACTCTTCATTATTTCTGTCCTTTGAAAAGGGCACAACCTTTCAAAATCAGATCTGCCCTCCTTATTTAAATCAGATCTGCACTTATGATTCCCAAATTATCGCCCCTTCGAATGAGTTCTCTTCTCCCTTTTATACCCCATATTTGGGGGAGACACAACTTTCATTTCATGTTCTTTGACCATTCATTAAGTTAATTAAACTTTTAATTATATTTAGTTATATTCTTTTATATTTTAATTTTAATTTTAATTTTATTCTTTTGTATTTTAATTTTATTATTATTATTTATTTTTAAATTCTATTTCAGAGTGGGGAATTACACATTATGTCAGTGACTGGGAAGTGCAATACAAAACCAAACTACTTGGCAATCAAAACCATTAGAAACCACTCTTATATGTATACAATGTCAACTCTAAAACTAATCTTCTGCCGTATCAAGGTGTATTTAGTCTTGCATCAGTATGGCATCAACGATTTCATTGGTGTTTGATGGTACAGGGACTATATCTCCTTGATGTCATCTTTATTCCCTTCCTTTGTCCCTTGCTGTGTACTATGAAGCAACGTGTGAGAGACCAAGACCAACTGGTACCTCGTTGACACAACTCATCTGTAACTGACAGAAGATGAAGGGTTACATGTTGGACAACCACTGTTTCATCTTATTCTATAACTCTTCTTTTGCTCTCTGTAACATTTTCGTACATCTGCATGGATACAAAAAAGAAAGAAATTGGTAGGCAAGGTATTTTAGAGATTCATGGAGGATTGCATCACATGCACCTACCTGTGCCTAGACTATAGGGTAGCATTATGCATGTGGGACTGCCCATACACCTGACTTTTCTTAGACTATAGGGTGTGTACACCCTCTTGCCCATTAGATTCAAATCTGTGGTTTCAAGATTGAAGTAAAGTATCTATTACCATGCAGTATACTAAGACATTAGAGAAGATTGTCATTCATCTCCTTCAAGAGAATGTCATGTATAAAACATTCAGATTAATTTATTTTACAATCATGTATCTTGCTTATGTATAATCTCTAACTGTTATATCTATTACTGAATTGATAATTCCCATTTATAACTTATTTCTTCCTATAGTATGCTAAAGTTAAGCAATTTAGAATGCTTTCCACAAGAAATCTCTCAGGCTACAAATAGGCACCTCTTGTTTGCTACCTCAACAGCTATTGACGTCTATGAATAGTCAGCCAATGGGACTAATTTTGAGGTAAATTTGGCCACTGTCCTGTATGGGGGATGGTGATGTCTAAACTCTCCCAAACCATTGAGGTACTTCTGGATGTTATCCCCACTAAACATAAAGAAGCATAACTGGTTGGTTTTGCTATTTTTTTAATAGCCTGCACCCCACCCAAAATCCTAAAATGCCCAAATATCTTACACGTGCTCTACTTTTCTGCGAGGAAAATTGGATACTTATAAAAGATCTTCCAGAAAATTTCACGCTAAAGGAGCTGTTTCCTTTGGAAAACATCTCATTTTTAAGAAAACTTCAAAAAATTAGGATGATTTGTTTGGAAGATCCCTACCTATGATTAGTTATTAAATAAAAACGTATTGTCTAAACTTTCTAATTTAATATTTTGAATTTTTATATGTATTTGTGGAAGAACCCCAATGTCAGGAAAATCTTTGCACACTGGAAACCTGAGGAGCATAAATTTGTTTAAATGTGGTTGCTTATTAAAATAAGATTGCACTGTTCAGAAGACTAGGATTTTAACTAAATAGAAAAATTGTTATCTGAATGAGCTCTAAAACCCTATAAAAAACTTGCTCCTTGTTTCTTACAATTAGATTCTAAGATAAATTGTTTTTAACAAGAACTCAAATATACAATATATTTTCAGGTATCAAATGTTGATGATGTTTGGTATGTGAACCCTTCTGCAAGGTTATTATAGCATTGCAACATTTTTTAACTCAATCTGGATGTTCAGTGTTTACTGTAGGTTTTCATTTCCTCTCATGGTATAAGAGTGTACCTGATACACTCCGTAATAGCTCATTCAACAATGCGTGATATCATATAATTGCTTTGTGCTTGTTATAGTTGTTAGTAAAAGGATATAGCTTAGTATAAAATTATAAATCATAAAATGTGTTCAATTGAATTGATATTAAGACAAAAGTGGCATATTTTTATATAGACTAGATGGGATGAGATTTGCATTTTTTTGGTTAGTTCTAATTCATCTGTTGCAATGCTGGTGTTTGATATTATTGAAAGCCTGACTTGTTTGATCTTCCGTTTGCAGTTACTTGCAACAGGATCTACTGATAAGATGGTAAGCCTGTTAAGTATACAAATTTCTTTCTCAGGTCATTTCAATTATGCTTTTCTTCTTCATACTTGGATTACTATGTATGCATAAAACTCTTCTTCACATATCCATTCAAGAGTAGAGATTCTATTGTTTTACTGGTGTTGGAAGCAAACAATAGACTGCAATAAGGTTACCCTTCTAATCTGCTCTACCAGTCTCAAATAACCGTTTCTTGTTGGAAGGGTGATCTTCATTGCTGTTTTTGTCTTAAGAGCTTGTGCTGAAGTATATATTTTTATTGTTTCAACATTTTATGTTTCTAAATTTGTTTTGGAGGTGTTGAATCTTGAGCTTTCTTCTAATGATTGATACAGAAATTAGACTGAGTTTGTGCTGGTAGTCTCTGAGGTATTGCGTGTGAATGGATTGGAATAATTGTGGGGATGAGATTCTGTATAAATAAACTCTTTTATACTAATGAGAATTGGTCAAGAGAAATGCAATTTGTTTTTTTGATAAGGTGAATAAGAAAATGGGCAGCAATGCACTGTAGATGATATTACATGGGTTGGTTTTGGGCCCAAATCAGGTCTGATATGAGAAGGCAGTTGTGTAAAACAAGGCGTTTTTGATACCACCTGTTGTGGATATTCTGAAAATCCTATAGCAGAAATTGTCATAGAAAAGACGCCTTTTATATTAAAATTGAGTCTTCATAACACCAGCCTTACTATGATTCTATCCCAACAGATGCATAAATAGAAATTTTATCAAGTGACACTAGGCCAAGTGCCTGTGACACAGACATATGGCCTACTCTGTTTTGGAGAAACTGGTTCTGGAACAGCAGCATGTGCCTCGTATACATTTTTTATTATATCACCCAATTTAGGAACCACTTTCAGGTCTTCGATGGGAGGCAACATGATCACATAGGGCCTGCAACAATTTTTCATGTAGCTTGATGTGAGCAGCCATTTCTTTCTGTTAGGCTCTGAATTGCTCCATCTCCAGCAGGTTTTCTCCTTTCATCTGAAATCATGTCCTCATGTATGGCAACATATTGTAGGAATTTAATTGGTAGAGATTACATTCATGATATTCAATCTCGGCCTACAGTCCCACAGATGATCCTTCGCTGCAGTGACTGCAGAAGCAACAGTAGTAGTGTCCATCCTCTCTCCCAAATGGGCCTTAATAAGTTGGTACTTATACACATTTTACAAGTTCTGGCACTTGAACCCTGTTTCAAAGTATTGACCTGGCAATTCAGGGCATCCTCAGCTGCAATGTATTCTCTTCCACAGAACCCTACCCTCATGAAGTACAATGAAGTCAAGCTATGTTCCACGGGGGATGAGGACGGGAGGATGGCCGGGGATGGGGGCAGGGGGATGTATTTTGGGGACAGCAGTCCGAGGGCCATTTTTTGGGGATGGCAAGGGGACAATATATATATATATATATAGTGAGAGAGTCAAATTTCTCTTAGTCAATCAATGGCAATATAACATAACAATTTTAAAATGATGTTGGATGATGTGTACAGAATCTTTTATGTCAACCACATTCTGAAAGAAATTATTTGTTTGTATTTCTCACACAATACCACAATATAGACCTTCAATACCATGTTAAGGATTTTGAAGTTTGCAACTTTTTTAACAATGAAATCAGAAATCCAAATTATAGCTGGTAGTGCTAACTGTTATATCATCATCTTATGAATTTGATTCATGATATATTTATTGTTATGATACAACAGTCATTGCTGTCACTGTTGTCTTTTTTAATTTAATTGCTGCTATGATGCCATGATGATATTTATTTCTGTTGTTATAAATGCTGTTGTGTTATATTGCTTTTATAATGCTGTCATGACAAATTTGACAGTCTGTTTTGAATTGTTATGAACTATTTTTTCAAAACATTTTGCTTTTTTGTAGGGGACGCTTAGCCATCTCTGGAACGGTCAGGGGATGTCTGAGATGTCCCCGATTGCCTTGGTGATGCCTAGGCGCCCCCAACATTTTTCCTAATGTCCTCGATTTTGGGGACGCATTCTGTAATGTTTCTAGATTTTCTCATAAAACGCCTCATGGGACGAGGATGGAGGTTTCAGGGGTGCGGATGTGCCCGTGTAACACATGAAATGTGATGTCTTATACCAATTCAAAGTAAGAATTTTGAATGTCATCAATTATCACTATCATTCTTTTTTTTTTGACATCCCCTCTCCATCACTCATTTAATATTTTCTGCTGTCAGGTTTGTGGTAAGCTTTCTACTGTTTTCCCTGCTGGAGGACTTTCCAGTCTCATTGCCTTCCCTAAATCGTCAGTATTATCCATGAAGATAAAAAAACTGAAAGCAACATGAAAATGTACCCACAAATTACACAAACCAGGTGCATACTTCCAAGAATAGAGCATGCATCCTCCAGAAAAGCTTTGTAGAGCTCCACCTCATCTAAACCACCAAGCACTCAGATATGAGTGACATGAGTTTTGGAATACCTTGAAAACTAGAACACGGTATGATCCTAGATCCCTTATTCATGTGCAAGTTTACACCTCAGCAAGGTAATCTGATGCTAGGTTTCCTTATCTTGTGCTTATCATTTTTCTGGTTTTAGCTTCTTTTGCATGCTTGGTGTTTTCTCTTGTCACTTAATTGGGCTCCTGCATCCATTTTATTCTGGGTCCTTATAATTAAGAGTTTTTATTGGTGAGGTCTTTACTGTTTGGCTTAACTCTCACAAACATAGAATTTTAACACGACAAAATTAAGTCAGAGCGCATGTTTGATTTATATTAACACCTGGAATTGTGTACGCTTGATTCATCAATGCTTGAAATGCAGGTAAAATTGTGGGATATGACAAATAATCAGCCTACATGCATTGCATCAACCAATCCCAAAGTTGTGAGTACATGTTGACTTGAAGTTTGATACAACACTTTGGGAGCAATTTGCATAACTTATTTGAGTCTCACACTTCGCTACAAATGCATGCAGGGAGCTGTGTTTTCAGCTTGTTTTTCAAAAGATAGTCCGTTTTTGCTTGGCGTTGGAGGTTCAAAAGGAAATTTGCATGTAAGTACTCTAATTTTTTCTTGGAACAATATTTACACCCAATGGTCCTTGGAATGTTAAACGTGTGCTTCAGTTCTAGCATTGTTTTCTGAATCCTGTTAGACTCAATAACTTCTTAAAGTTTGAATTGGGCTTTGGTTTGGCAGTTGACCCTAGTTTTGTTTTCTGGTACTGTAGGTATGGGATACCCTAGATAATTCTGAAGTTAGCAGAAGATTTGGAAACTTCAGACCACAGAATTAATCCTTACGCTTCTCTCCAATTTTCTTTCTAGAATGTTTCTTACAAAATTTGCAGATATAGTTGTATATTATGGCTTGCATTAAGCTTAAAGTTTTTGCCATTGCTTTTTGCCTTTTTTTGTTTCTATTATTCTTTAGTGGAATATGCCTAAGCATCAAATTGCTTGCGGTCAAAGTTTTGTTAGGTTAAATGGTTTCTAAGCAGTATTGTGGCATGTTGTTCCTTGGATATAAAAATGGGTACCTTTATCAATATAATTCTTTGTTGCAAGCTCCAGTGCATCCGATTGAAAAACATAGTCCTTGGTGTCCCCATAGCAGGATATTCCAGCTTGCAAATTTCTGTAACTGTAGAATAAACACAAAAATATTGCAGTACATTCTTAAACAATACTAGACAAACTTATGGACCAAAGTGCACAAGGATTTTGCAAATAATTGCTTTCTACAAAAACGTTTGACTGGAAATGTGAGCTTATTTTAAATGATAAACTAGACAATCTTCATTTGAGTTTGGCTTCTACCTTTCCTGGGATGGATTCAAGATATTAATTGTTAACATGACTAAGATTATGACGATACTAAAATGCATTGCCAATCAATGTGGTACTCAACAAATTTTAAATGCCTCTGGTCTGCATCATTAGTGGATTTTAGAATTATAGAAAAAGGCATGAAAATCGTTCGCTGCATATTGAAGAACAAAAGAGAAACTACACCAACACGTTTTCAAACACCTTAAGATAATAAGAAATATAAGCAATTTCAATTTAATTTAATTTAGATATTAATGTCCATTGAAGGCCAAGGATGGCAATGGGATTGCAGTGGATAATATTTTAATCTAGTACATGAAAGGAACACCAAAGCATTTCCTAAAGACAAGGAAAGAAAGAAATGAGAATATTCAATCAGAAACAAGTATTTGAGATTTGTAGGCGATAGGTCTTCAAACCAATAAAATGTACGTTGGTCTGAACCATGCTGTTTGTACATACATTCTCATGTGGTTCCGGTAGCCCATTGAGTGAAAGTATGAACTAGTCGTCCTGTAATTATCAGCATGTGAAAACTTCAATTTGAGTGTTCTCTATTGAAGTTAAAAGTGATTCATGAATAAATAAAGGTAAACAATTTGGTTCTTGTACTGAATGAAGGCCCATAGGTGACCATTGGAGTCTCTAAATAAACAATGATATGATCTTTCAGGAATCTCATATTAGTAGGGCACCCAAATGCACAATATCCATTTTTAGGCTTAAAAAAGTTACAATTTGCATAAAGATGATATGATCTAGAGGGAGATCATTGTCTGATTAAGCTTGAGCCTAAAAATGATTTTGCTTGTGTAAACAAATAAACTCATAGTGATACACTCAAAGAATTGTTGTGCTTGAAAATAATGATAATAAAAAATATATTTGTATGCTTTCGGGGTAGTTAGAAAGTCCTATACTAGCAAAAATTTTGCAAGGTGAGAATTTTATTTATTTATTTTCAATTAATTGAGAAAAAGTCAGAAACCCTAAAAAATAAGGAAAAAAAACTCAAAATTTGTTGTTTTATACATGGAAAAACATTTTAATTGCATAGAGATAGGATTAAAGAAAACAAGAGTTTACGTTATGAATATTGGAATATGTCACATACTTTTTGAGGTGATAAATGCATCAATTACTTTCAAAGAGATAAATAATATTTCACATTGTTTGAATTATGGACCATTGTATTATACATCAATGCAAAGACTCATATAAATTGATGACCATATTTGTTAGATAGAAATTGTTTTAAGCGTTGAAAGACTCATATAAATTGATGACCATATTTTTTTCCTCCCACTTAAAATGAACACTTATTGTTCCAACCTTATCAATATTGACATTTAAATACCAATATTTTCAACCCCAAATGTTTGATATATGCTATCTCCCAATATATCCAAAGGCATGCAAACAATGGTGATATGGAAGAACAATCCTGTCAATATAGTAAAACTTTTGATATATCTCATGATATATTGAAGTAGAATGGTATATGAGAGTAGAGCGACATTGGAAGAGTTAATATAGAAAACTCTTGGGGTTGTCTAATTGTGTACTTGCTCATAGGAGGTAGTTTAGAGCATGATGCTATGATCACCTAGTTTGACACTATTTTATTTCATTCAATTTATAGTTGATCCATATATCACTAAAAAAGGGAGGAGAGCGAATAGTATATGAAGAACATAATTATAGAAAGTTTTTGCAATCTCTTTATCACATAATGCAATCAAGAATTCTATTACATGCATACTTTCATGGGCAATGGGACTTACAAGCATATCTTCATCTCTCTAACCTCTCCAGAATTCAAATACACTTGTGAGGTATGATTCCTTAGGAAAGAGAATAATCATATTGAATGTTGTAATTGGTGGAAAATGGGGGTTCACTAGTCTAGGCATGCAAACTAGGAAATCAAGCCAATTACACAACATTCTCATTAAAGTAAATGAGATTGAATAGTCAGTCTCAAAATCTATTAGGAAAGGGGATGAGCATAGATTGGAATTCACTTAACCTGTTTTTAATTGTAAGTGATTTTGGAATGATATGAATTTAATAAAAGAACTAGAGTTGATGTTAAATTGACAACGATGAGCATGCACATATAATTTCAGAATAGATATGTAGACATCAAGTGCGGTTTTAGAAAGAAGCAAAGAGGAACTTGTGGCTGAAATTTGGGCTTAGAAATGTGAGTGAATGATGCTAGGTGACCTTGACCCAAAAGTATCGAATGCGAATAACAAAAACAATTACAAATACAAGATGTCGCTATGAGTATCTCCTTGAAATTTCGTCGGAAAAAGTATCGGTCATTGATGCTAGGAGACCTCAACCCAATCTTTTCAATTCTTCAAAATCATGTTATTAGCATCTTGGTTTGCTCTTTTTGGATCTATATTTGTTGTTTCCAGAATCTATCACTTGCACACAAAAGAGGGGAAAATGTTGTTGGATTGATAGGGGTTTGTGTAGGTCAAACCCTAGGTTTGGAATTACCCCTATGATGATTTAAAATGAAAAGGAAAGCCTACCATGAGAGGGCAAGGGATAGATTTGAAATTGAAAAATCGAAATATTATGCTTTAATGAATCTTCTTTGTTTTGAAGTCTTCATGAAAAGGATGCTGTCGTTATGAACTCATTGATGTCTTCATAAGAAGTTGATCATGGATGCCATCTTGAATGCTTGAAATATGAATAATTGACCTCTTTTTCACTGCTTTAATGTTGCTTGATTACTTGCTCAGTTGAATTTGAAGAAATGTAATTGGAAACTTGTGGAAAGATGATTGAGAGATGTTTCAAATGAGGAGATAAGACTTGCTTTTATACGCATCCTCATGAAATGTATTGAAAATTATGAAGAAGATTGACACAAGAAATAGGTTCCTCTCGAAAATTTCTCGAACATTAGAGGGTTAAAAATTGGGCCCCTTTTGGTTTGAACAAGGGTGCTAGGCATCCTTGACTAGGTTGCCCTTGATCAATCCATCGAAGCCGAACGTAGGCCTAAGAAGCAGGGCAAAAGATGAGGATTGCAAATTTGGAGCCAGTGTAAGCAGAATCAAGGCATAAAAGGTAGAAATGCCAAAGTGAGGTCCAATTGAGTATGGAATTGTACACAAATACAATTTACGAGGTTACATTTAGCCTACACTTTATTGGGAGTATGAACCTATACGCATACACTTGGTAAAGTACAAAATACCATTGATAAATTATCATCAAGATATTAAAGATGCAAGAAACACCATGCCTCTAGGGACTTAGGATCTTATCAGTCTAATATCAAAATTAGAGGAGCAACACATGAAGAGAAGATAGAAGAAAGAAAATGATTTCCTAGCCTTGTAAGGATCTGCTTACTACGAGTCATGTTGGTACAAAGAAAAAAAATGACTAAAAAATGGGTGCTACAATGTGCACCGAACATGTCATGGTGTTTGATCAAAGTGTACAAACCAAACCTTGTGGTGTGTGCACAAAGTGTAACAAAGATTGGAGTGTATGGGCCCATGTTAAAGGCATTGTGTATGTCTTATTGGGAGGAATTGCTTAAGGTAGTATAGATGCATCCAAAAGACAAGCATGCCACAACAGTGAAATGCCCCCAAGCAAAGGCAAATCGAAAGCGATGGTCACAAGACAAAGAGAGCACACAAGGTATCCATTAATTGGGCTAATGTGTATCAAATAAATGATGTATATAAGGTATGATTGTAATGAATTGACTTCATCCCCCAAAGGTGGTGGAACTACGAGCACGTAAGATGAGCAACAAAAGTCTTTTTGGATCAACATAGAAGAGACAAAAAGAGAGAGATCTCGATGCCTTGCATTGTCCCCAAGCAGACAACATGAAAGCACATTTACAACAATAGAACATTTATTACATAACATGAATGTGACATATAGAAGAATTGAGATACAAATAAAAGAATGTCACAACAAGTTTGGTCCCTTAATTATGTTGTGCCAATGGAGCAACAAGGGTCATCCAAAGAGAGCTTAACATAATACACAGTCACACATCAAGCATCACATCATGGGGGAAACACATTACATACAAACAAATACATAAAAGAGTCCATTGAACAAGTGAAGCTAATCTAGCCAATCATCCTCCTCTGATTCTTGCTTAACATCATTTAGGGATGGTGTAGAAGATGCAAGAGGAGCCACAACAAGCACGATAGATGGAGCTATTGCAAGTTCCACACAAGGACCATTCTCCAATGATGAATCACTTTGTTTGTCACTAGGAGCTAGGATTAAGGAGATAGCTCATGATTAATTTCAATAACATCATACAAATCATTAAAATAATTAGTATCTACATTATTAGTATCAACATCATCATCCAAATTAATCACGATAGGATCTTTAATGCACACAAGAGATGAAAAAGATCACTCATTTGCATAGATAACTTCAATTTTTGACATGGTTTATTAAGATAAAGCTCCTCCCTAGGGTTAGGCGAAGGTTGGGAAAGTGGGACCAAGTTAACACAATAGCTCAAGGTAGGAAATGGTTTGGAAGCAAGCTCACAAGCCTTGGCACGATGTCTCCGTTGGTGGTCTCTTGCACTACGATTTCTCTTGGTTCAACTCAGAACTTGCAAAGAATAAGAATCAATCAACAGAGGCTTCTTTTCTTCCTTTGTAGGAGGAGGAAATGAAGAAACCTAACTAGGTTGATAAATACATGATGTTGGGCACTTTTCTCTTTGACTTTTATAAAATGGAGGAGGTTGGATTGCAACATATATAGGGGCAATAAGAGGGATAGGAAGAAGTCCAGCTATATGATGTAGAGAAGGGATATCCATATCCATAGGTGAAGAATCCTCAAGTTTACTCTAGACTGATATCCTTTCATGTTTGAGTTTTTGATAAGAAAAGGACATCTTGACAAGGTTGGAAAGTTTTGGGTTTTTGAGGCCGAAAGCAATCAAGAGTGATGTTTCCATTTCTTGCTAACGGCTGATAAAAACTATGATTGATCATTATACACCCATTGTGAGGGAACTTCAACTATTTATGGATTGTAGAAGGGATAGCTTTCATAGAATTGAGCCAAGGGTTTCCCAACTCTACACAAAATTGCTAGAGGTAGGGATAATGCTAAAGGTATGATCTAAGCACTTAGTATCAACATCTACGGGAAGGGTGACAAAACCTATAGTAGGAGGAAAAGTGAAACAATCATGCACCTTAATCATAACACTAGATTTATCATGTGTCTTGACACTATTGTTGTGTATAAAGATGTTCATCAATAATAACATTCACCATACATATTGGCTCAATGAGCATTCCTCGTGAGATGTTTCCTTTATTTTACGCAGTAATGCATAACAATCCATTAGGTGCATCGATAATCTCTCCAGAGTCAAAGGTGATGCGAGGGTTAGGTTTAGGCTTAGGTTGCTCAATAAGGTTCACAACATAGTTGTTGGTTTCTAGGCACATGCCATCAAGATCTATAATGTTTGAATATTTAGACTCACCAACATTGGTAAAATGAGAAGGCAAAGGATTGTTAAAGATTTGCATGTTTTGATTAGGAGGCGCCACAAATTTATTTACTTTATCATTCAGACCCTTAATGGTTATAGTGTTCGAATCAATAAGATCTTGAATCACATGTTTCAATTTATAACACTTTTTAGTATCATAGCTAGCTTGATGACGGTATTGGGGATTTTTGATCAAAGGAAGTTGGCAATGACTTAGAGGTATCTATGGGTTTGATGAGAGGAAGCTTCATCACATTAGCATTAATCAATTTACGCATGTTACTATGCAATGATTCAAAAAGAGGAGTAAAATTAAGACGTGTAAAGATTGATGATATAGGGGCCACACCTGATGTTGCAGTTCCCACCTGTGTATCAATATGATTGGACGAATTATTATTGATCTTGATGAAATTCTTCTTTTGTTTATGGAATTTTTGATAGGAGTGATAAAATTGTTCATTCCTATGAACCAAAGCCATTGATGCAGAGTATTCAAATTGAGTTATTTGAAGATAATAATTATGAAGCCTCGTGCATAATTGTGTGAAATAAGCATAATCAAATATCAAAAGCCTACTTGTAATATCTTTTTGCAAATTATTAATAAAAATGCTTTGAACATCACCTTTTGGCATAGGATAAGTATGAACTAGTCGTCCTATAGTTATCAATATGTGAAGACTTCAATTTGAGTGTTCTTTATTGAAGTTAAAAGTGATTCACGAATAAACAAAGGTAAACATTTTTGGTTTTCATAGTCAATGAAGGCACATAGGTGACCATGAGAGTGTCTAAATATACAATGATATTATCTTTCACGAATCTCATATTAGTAGGGCAACCAGATACACAATATTCACTTTTAGGCATAAAATAATACAATTTGCATATATACCCATCTTGCAAGAGGTCATTGTCTGATTCAGCTTGAGCCAATAGAGATTGTGCATTTGTCACTAAAGATGATTTTTCTTGTGTACACAAATAAAATGTTATTGATACACTCGAAGAATTGTTGTGGTTGAAAATGGTGCTCTGCTTCTTTGAAAAAAGAATTGCAAGATGAGATTTTTATTTTATTTGATTGAGAAAAAAAATCAAAAACCCTAAAAAAATAGAAAAACAATTGAAAATTGTTGTTTTATACATAGAAAGACATTTTAATTGCATAGAGATAGGATTAAAGAAAACAAGAGTTTACACTATGAATTAGTGTAAACATAGAAGTTTGAAACTGAAAATCATCAATCACAGTAGAAGTTTGAAACTGAATTAGTTTGAATTAGTTAGACATAGAAGTTTGAAACTGAAAATCATCAATCACAATATACAATGTACAAGCACAATCTATAAATTAGAAGTAATAGAAAGTATAGTGAACAATTGATTCTTTCTATTGTAAAGTACACTATACTTTGGGTCTCTTGATCTTACTCTTCTAATCCGATCATTCTTATCAAAGTCAATTTTAGCACAACTTAGTCAATTTGGTTTGATTGGTGACATGTGATTGTCACTTTTTGCAAGGCTTCACGCTTCACATTGCGGCTTGTAACTTTTGACAAATATTTTTGGAGGTGATAAATACATCCATTTCTTTCAAAGCGATAAAATTACATTTCACTTTGTTTGAATTAGGGACCATTTTACTTTAAATCAATGCAGAGACTAATGCAACATGATGACCAAATTTGCTAGATAAAAAGTTTTAAGCGTTGACAATTTTGAAGAATTTTCCTACCACTTAAAATGAACATTGATTGTTCCAACCTTATCAATATTGACATTTAAATACGTATATTTTCAATCGAAAATGTTTGATATACCTCACCTCCCTATATATCCAAAGGCATGTAAAGAGTGCTAATATAGAAGAACAATCCTCTTAATATAGATTTTTTTTTGATATATCTCATGATATGTTGAAGCAAAATGGTATAGGAGAGTAGAGAAACATTGGAAAACTTAATATAGAAAACTCATATGTTTGCCTAGTTTCTCTCGAACCTTTTCAAAATTCAAATATACTTACACGGGGTGTGATTCCTTAGGATGAGAGAATAATATTGTTGAATGTTGTAATTGGTGGAAAATGGGGGTTCACTACTCTAGAAATGTAAACTAGGAAATCAAGCCCATTTCACAACAATCATTGTATATGGTGAATTTCGGAAGATTAAAACTATTGTATAACCAACAAAGATCCAACCACATAAATCCTAGTTCTACAATCAAGAATCCACCATACACCAATGAAGAACCTAAAACATGCAAATCACAATAAAATAGAAAGATTATACCATTCACATGTTTAGTAGGGTTTGATCCCAATTGTTTCATATCTCCATTGATCTTGTTTGATATGATTGCTCTTAGATTTTACGTGTGCACAAGAGCTCAACAAAGAACGAGTTGTGGTTGTGAAGTTGCTTGATCGCTTGAATGCATAAAAGTCTTAGTTGCTCGAATGATTAAGGTTGTGAAAGGATAAAAGGATCCTCTTATATAGAGAACACCTTAGAAAATGAAGGGATAGGATTAAGAGGTGAAAGGATAAATGGTTGGCTACGATTAAAGGGTAGGTGGAGAAAATAATAAAATAATAGGAGGTAGTTAGGATAAATGAAAAGATAAATGACAAGTGTCATGGAGGGAAAAAGATAGAAAAGGTTTAGTGAATTAATTAAATAAATAAAAATATTTAATTAATAGAAGGCTTAGGATAAAATAATTAAATAAATAAAAATATTTATTTAATTAGGCTAGGACAATTTTAGGTGTCTACAATCACATTAAGGTAAATGGGATTCAATAGTGTCAACCTCAAAACCTATTGGGAAAGGGGCTAACCACAAAGTGAAATTCACTCGTTTTTAGTTGCAAGTGATTTTGGAATGATATGAATTGAATGAAAGAACTAGAGTTGATGATGTTAAATTGACAATGATTAGCATGTACAAATAGTTTTAAAACATATATGCAACCATCAAGTATGTGTTAGAAATTGCATGCAAAAAATATCAATTATATGCAAATAAAGATTAAACAGAGGAATGAAAAACACAAAAATAATAATAGAGAGGAGACAATTTTAACATGGTTCACCCAAACTCAGGCCACGTCCACCAAACAGAGAGTCCAATATAATTATCCAGTAAATCAAACCGATTACAACCAACAATTCATTGCGACTCAATACCGCTGCAAAATGTTACAAAATTCTCTATCGAAAACCCTAACCCTTAGCCTTTTTATCAAGACTTATGTCGGTTACAAAATTAGGGTTACAACATGTCAACTAATAGAAAAATAGGGGAGCACGCCAAGGGTGCTGCTCCTAGACCTCGCAAGGGGCGATGCCCCTTGACCCCATCTTGTGGGCGCTGCTTCCAAACCCCCATCAGAAAATATGGGGGGAAACCGCGCTGATAGAAGTAGGGAAAATTTAACCTTTGAGTCTAATTAGGCTCCATATCACAACAATATGGATTTAAAAATAGGAAGCATAGAGAACCCATGATTGAAATTTGGGCTCAGAAATGTGAATCATTGATGCTAAGCAACCTTGACCCAAAGGTGTCAAATGCAAATAACAAAAATAGTTTTAGAATCAGGATGTTGCTTTGAGTATCTCCCTGAAATTTCATCGAAAAAGTTTTGGTCATTGATGTTGTTAGCGATTTTTCTTGCTACCTTCAATTCTAAATTTTTCTTGCTACCTTCAATTCTAAGGAGACACATAATACCAAACTATGGGATTGATAGCCTAGAACATGAAATCAACATTATCAACATACCAAAGAAAAGAAAACGTAACTGAACAAGGCTATATAAGCTTCCTGCACTTTGAGCTCCACTAAACTCAAGAGGGTAATCTTATTGCAGGTTTGAAAATGATGATCTCTTGACAAACTTAACAACAAACCTCTTTTAAAGTGGATGGTTCTTAGGTGTATAATGATGGGTGTTTCATATTTGACTCAACTACATGCATAATCCCATTTACCATGCAAGTTACTGAGAACAAAAACCAACTCTACACCTACTCCTACAAACAAAAAGGAAATGATATTTGATAAGAAGTGACCTTGAAACAATTCAAGAAGATAAGACTAGTGCTTATCCTATGGAGCACAAAGTCTATCCACATATGAATTATTAAATCCCATAATATATTATCATATTACAGTGTTCAAACATTTCATGCCTTGCATTCTATGTTAACTAAAATTAGAATAAATTATATCACATTCAACAATATACATGTTGCACCTCTTTTAGAGGAAGTGAGAGATGCTCTTGGGGATTTTTTGATGGTGGATGAGGAATCATCTGATATTTTTCATTCCACTCATGCTCGTATATTAGTTGATATAGATGTTTCAAAAGGGTTGCCTGCTGAGATTTTACTCAAATCTTCGTTGGGCAACTGGGTTCAAACTTTGGACTATGAAGGGATTCCCTTTAGATGTAGAAGATGCTTTAAAATGGGCCATGTTGCAACTCAATGTGGGTTAGAGAGAAAGACAATGAGGACCTCGTGGTGGAAAGGTGCATCTGAACAACACTATACAGTTGTGAAGAAATATGACTCTCAGGTTGAAGGTTTTGTAGTATCCTCTTCGGATGTTTGAGGCTCCAAATGACGGGTTGGCTTCTTCCTTGGTTGCTTTGGATCCAAATGGTGGGGCCACTGGTGTTAGTTTGCTTGCTGTGCCCAGTGTGCAGATTGTTCCTTAGGCGACCTCTCCTTGTGATAATGTCTTGATGACCAACCCTGGTGGCTCCAGTGTCATTGCTTCGCTTGATTTTGGGATTGGTGTTGATGCTACTGTTTTGGTGGATGGTCACTCTGCTGGCCTCCATTCTCAGGCTGGTTGTGATCCTGTGGTTTGGCAAGGTAAGGCTGCGTTGGTGGAAGAGGGATGGATTACAGTTAAGGGTAAGAAAGCAAAACATTCGAAGCCCTCTTTTGATATGACTTTGTATGTTCTCATAAGAGTAATGCAAACTGTAAATCTTGATGCTTTTGGGTTCTAAGAGTTTAGGCTGGAGTTTTCTCTGATTTATTTTTGGTTTCAGGTTATTGTTTGGGTTGTGGGAACCTTTTTTTATAAAACCCAATGTCCCTGGTTGTCTGTTGTTTCCATGCTTCTATCTTTCGACAATTATTTTGGCAAAGTGCTTCTTAATTCTAAATCTTTAAGAAACCTATTTTAAAGGGTTTCAGGGTCCCTTCAAAACCTGTTTTTGCCTTAATCCAAAACAATATACATGTTGCAGTAATCTTCAAAGAAAATTTAACTCCTTTAAAAGAGACCTATCACCAAGGAAACACATTCTCCATTGGAGAAGACAAGTCAATGTGTCATTAACACAAAGATTCATACAACATATACACAAAAGATAGGAACAATCTGAAATTGATTTTCTTTCATTAATTCTGAAAAAGAAATTGATACATTGCAATGGTAGTTCATGATATATGTAGAAAGGAAATGTTCTATCTCTATTATCTTCAAACTAACTCATAATACATTCTACTTCTGAAAAAATTTAGGATCTTTTCCTATCGGCCTTGATTTCCCTTTTATAGCACAAGGGAGCAAAACAAGCTTTAGGCCGAATAGGACACATGTCAAAAAATGATTGATAACAATAGAATATGCCAACGGACATCTTTTAGGTATAGTACAAAATCATCCTTGGAGGAGAATGAGAGAAGGCGATTGGAATAACAACTTCTTGGGACTAACACTGCTGGCCTTGAAGGAGTGTGGCTGATGTGTCTCCACTCTGCATCTCCTATCCTTGTCAAAATTCAAAAGTTTGGTGCTGAAAGTGGAATGGTCCATGATTGGTATGTGTTGAATGGCAGCATAGGTATGTGCACTTGAAATAGAACCTGCAAAAAGAATGTGATAGACAAAAAGGCTGGCTGTGGCTGCTAGTCATCCTCTGGCTGATCTTCTTCAAGCATGCAATACTGCTTGTGCCAGTCATCTATTTTCTTAGTTGTTGGCCAATCAAAATCCCTTAGCTCTTCCAACTTATTCACGACTTTCATGGTCCTTGTATCCAACACATTTTTAGCGTCTGACACAAATTTTGGATAAAAAGAATCAATTTCCAAAATGCTGTCAACAATTAAATAATAAATATCCTTTTGGGCGAGGTCCTCCCATTTTAATTGGTCTAGTACAATTGCAATTGCTTCTCTAAAATCAACCTTCTACTCTTCTAGACCCTTAATTTGATCCCCCTCATTCAAAATTGTTGAAATATCCCATTTTTGTAGACCCTTGAAGGAAGCCATTCTCTCCTTTAGGGTTGATTCTCTGTTTTCAACACGGGGAATTTCTTTAATCATCAAACTGTAATTTTTCCAAGTTGCTCCTATAACTTCGGGGGTCGAAGGCAGGTTTTTTGTTGCCAATAATATCTCTTTCGAAATGGTGGCCCTAGGATGCCACGTAGCCTTTAACGAATGGAATAATTTGACTTGGTCCTGCAATTGTTGGTGGACTCGAGAGACATGCAAATATGAGGCATGGACCTCATTCAATTTATTCAACATCTTATTTGTCATCTGCATAATTGTGCTTCTCCTAATTGCAAGACATTTATCCTCCTCTTCTTGTTTCATTTGGAGAGTCCTTTTGTCCTTGCTCTTGATGATGGTGGCCAATGCCTTATTTTGAAATGTCAACATCTTAAAATCATGAATTAAAGAATGGGGAACCCCTTCCAATTTGCCCACCCCAACCTACTCTTGCTTCTGTGGCTATTGCTCTGTTATTACTGTTGCAACTGCATCTCGTTTTACTATCTCCTTTTTCAGTTGGGCACATGTTTCCTTTCTTCCTCTTCAGTAGCGCCCTTAGCAAAAAATGAGGCATGCAATGCAATGGTGGCAACCTCTAATGCTGAAGTGTCTTTAAGGGTTTTGACAATGGCATCTCCCACCTTCTCTTCTACCCCAAATGATAACCTAGGCTTTCCTGTACTGGGGGCATTCATCCACTGTGAAAATGCTTGAGCTAAATCCAATGCCATGAGAGCCGAATTCTTGTGCATAAATAGGGTCCTCCTGCCTCATCACCTGGTCAAGTACAATTTTTTTTGCATGTCCCATCCTGCGACCAACATTTTGCCACTATCCTTAATCATTTTCTCGACCTCTTCTAGAGTGCAATCTATATTCTCCATATCAAAATTTGCTAGCTCGTCATGTTCTTCAATTTATTTTAAAGCCAAAAACTTTTAAACTTAGTAGTTTTGATGAATTCAACATCTTACAAAAACTGTGCTACAACAAGGACCCTTTCATCACTCGGTTCTTAGGGATAATGCTCGAGACAATTGTCTTGTCAACATCCATTGATTCCTCTACAAAGTCAGGATATTTGAATTCTTCTTGGGGAGGAGAAGGTGGAGGAACATTTGCATCCTCTTCATCATCATCAACAATCTCAATGAAATCATCCAAAACTACCTTCCCCTTTTCTATTTTTCTCATTTTCTCTAAAGGGGTTGGGCCAACTTGTGGATCTTGTTGAGGGGGAGTTGGCCTTGAGGATTCTCGTATCAAAATTTGTTTCCCCTTCTTATTAGCTAGGGTCACCTTTGGAGGTTCATATGTGTGCCTTTCCACATCTGCTCGATCAGCTGGTTGCTCTCCCTATGCCCGAGTGATAATTTCTTCAAAACTTCTTAGCTTGCACAACATTCTTGCATAATCATTTTGAATTTTTGAGCAAAATCTTTGTAACTTAGGTCTCTTTGTCTCCTTTCCCTCTCCATCCTGTTTAGTATATCCCACTTCTTTCTTCTTTGGATGACATCCTTGGGGAGGGGATTTCGGATCAAGTCCTCATATTCATAATGCTCATGAAAATTTCCCCTCACCTTCATCTTGCACGTCCTCAAATCATTGAGGTATCCCTCAGGGTCATACTCCCGAACCTTACCACTTTGGAGATGGTATGTATCATTCAAAAAATCCCGTACTTCCTCTAGAGCATCACACCTAACAACAAAATCTCCATACAAGGTGCATCTAGGCAAGTGAGTTCCTTTTCTCTATGCTGTCATCCACTTCTTCTCCATCCACAGTAGTTGCCATATGAATTATATAAATGCTAATCTTGGGGAGACAAAAAGTGGTAACCTGTGGGGATCCTGTGGCATCCATACGCCTTGATGATTGTCCAATCTGAATAGAGAAAGAAATATCCAAAATTGTGGGTGAATGCACCCTCTAGAAACTGCACTTTTAGTGGCTTTACATCCCTAATACTTAATATCTTCACAAAATCTTTAGGGATCTTGGGGGTTTGGAATGCACACCACCCCAATACCTTTATGACAAAATGGTTAAAAACTACAATATAATTTGAATATCAGGACCCTTTATCCCAAACTTGGGTCCACTTATGCTCTAAACCATCTGTCACCTCCATTGCGATCAAACATGGTTATCTTCAGTGCTGCATCCCAATATGTCCCATTTTGATATAAAATTAGGTGACACAAAAGAGAATAAAACTTGAAATCAATTGGGGTCTTGTCATCCTTTGCACTTATCAACCCCTCATGTAGTTTCTCTTGTATGTAAGAAGCAAAATCATACAATTCATTAGACTGTATGTGCTGGAATTTTATTGCCATCATCATAAGATCTATTGGCATCTTATTTCTCCCACAATCAATTCCTAAGACTTGACACAAAGCATAGTATGTTTTGATAAAATAATTTTCAAAGGCGATCAAGTCAAAGGGCTCTTTTTCAATATTCAGTATATAATTCTTGCCCATTTGATACATTATTTTCCTAAAAGGGGGTATTTCTTCATCCCTCAACATTGCTTTCTTCATATTGTATTCTGTTTCTAGCCTCTTCAGATCAATTTGCTTCAAAACATTTTTGCTTAGATCAAAATAGGTGATAATTGCATCTTTTGCTACATCCACCAGGATCTTCGCTTTGGTAGTCCACACAGTCATGCTCTCCGAATGACATTGTTTCCCTAATTCTCTAATGAGAGAAGGTTCCACATAAACATTAGGGACCACTAGCTTTTCCAAGTCTAGTGTCCATGTGTTCGATACAGGTGCATGCCTCACCCCGTTTCCATAAAAATAGTAAAAAAAGTCCCACTCTCTTTCAATGGTTGTGGCATCTCTACACTTCGAATTATGATTGGTGAAGACATTCTTGAAAGTATCCTGTATTGTAGACCTCTAAAAAGTTCTAATAAATCTTGGTGTAGGCCTCTAACCTCCCTTTTCTTCTTCTAAATTTCTTCCAATTGCTTCTCAATTTGCTCAGTGGTCAACTCAACAGTTGCAGCCGAAGCTGATTCATTAGGGTTTTGTGCTGGTAGCTTCTCCTAAGTTGGGGGAGGGTTTTTTTTTTTCAGCTGGTGGGGTTTGAAATTTGGGTGAGGTTGTGGGTTTCTTGGCAAAGGGAGCCCTTTTCCTCTTGGGCTTAGAGGATTTTGTCTCTGCAGGAGTGTTTTTCTCAGTAATTGGTTCATTAGAAATTGCCGGAGATGGGTAACTATTGCTATTGGGGCGGCGTGAGCGATCTTCGAGGTGACAGTTTTCCTTTTCTTTGATTTTGAGGCCTCTCCTTTCTCAGGAGTCTTTTCAATGGTTGGAGAAGTAGTATCCTTGTTCTTGGGTGCCATAACTATCTCCTAGGGCTCAAAATTATATCTCTACTGAATTTTCAAACCCTACATACGACAACCTCCTAAATTCTTAGCAGAAACACAAAGATGCAGGTTTTACAATAACTTACTTGGTTTTGAAGGCTCTAGGGCACAATTGAACTCCTCAAAGTCATCTTGAGTCGCTTGGGATTGCAATTCACTTGATCTCTTGAAAGCAGGGTACATAAATAAGCTACAAACTTTTCTTTTATTCTTTGCAAGGGGGTTGGAATGAACTCGCCATTAATTCCCTCATGCAAGTTTGCAAGTTGGTAGCTTCGAACTTTGAAGTCCACTATTGATCTAAAATGGGATGACCGCGATCATACTTGACCTTCTTTGACTGCTGATGTGGTGCCCTTTAATTTTTTTGTCTCCGCTCCCTTTTTTTTTTCATTCTTTATAGTCTAGCCCCGCTATTACTCACCACCTTTTCTCCTTCTAATTTTGGCATATGGGATAGTGGGACTATTCTTTGTTTGGCTTCAACTCATCATGCTAGCCTGCATGATCATTTTTCTCCTTGCTTCTTCCTCGTGGGTAGCGGGGACCACTTTTCGCTTCATTATTCTCTTTATCCCGTTAGCTTGTGGGATCACCAATACCTTTAAGTTTGGCTTGCGGGGTAGCAGGGATAAGTCTTTTCTTGGTCATTTTTTGTCATCTTGCTAGCCCATGGGATGATTTCCTCTTTGATTTTTTCTTTGAGGGGTCGCAGGGTGACCCTTTTCATCTTCTATGCTAGGCTTATCCTGCTATCCCACGGTGACATCTTTACCCTTGATTTAGAAGCATGGGGTAACCTCTTTACCTTTTCATTATAACCTATCCTACTAGCCCACAATATATCTTTCGCTTATGATTGAACCCTTAGGGGCTCCGGGGTAGCCTATTTTACTGCATGATACACATATCCTGCTATCTTGTAACACTATTTTAACTGCTAGATGGACCTTGGGGGGTCATGGGGAAGATACAAAATACTCACATAACTAAGCCCCCACCGGGCCGCCATCCTGTATCACTTTTATATTGTCTAATGTGGTCTTATGGGGAACTAAAACCCTCACTTAATTTGATTTTTAGCATGTGGCCATATAATGAGGGTAAACGGGGTCGTAAGTGGCATTAAGACTAGGAAAACAAAGACTTTAGGGGAATTAGGAAAAAATAATTATGATCCCCATAAAATATTTAATCGACAAACTTTAGACACTTAACACTTGGGGCCTGTGAGAAAACGAAATAAGACCTTCCGAAACATAACTTAAAAACCGGCAACCCACTACCCACTATTGCAATTCAACGAGAAAATAGAAATAAAGGCCAAACCCTTTTGCAGAAACCCAAGGGATAAACCTTACCAAAAATTTGGAAAAACCCTAACCCTAGGGGAAATCTAGGAGGGAAAAAGGCAAGGAAAACAAATGGAAGGATAACAGAAGGTGGTATGTAGGATTTCTCCCATGACTAACATGTGTAGCATTACATTTTGTGTAAAGGTACCCTTGATGGAAGATATATATGTAGGCACATTAGGAAATGATGTAGGAATGAAATGCTCAATTAGATTTATAGGATTTGAGAAATGAGGCACTTCGACATAAATTCTTAGTGGCATAATATTATTGTCTACAATATGAGCAATTCCATGCATTACATTCAACCATGTTCATCACTTTGAATCATTATCCTAAAACTCTCAATTAAGGGGACTACCTCTTCACCCAAGTGGTCTTGACTCATACATTGTTGAAACATTTTCAATTTCTTTTCAAATTCCCCCAATTGTTCAATAGTCACTTAATTTGAAGAGTCATTTTGATAATGAGAACCATGAGGGGAATGATTCTCCACAATGTTAGGTATGTTTTGTGTAGGAATAAAGGATTCACCCAAGTTTCTATGGAATGGGTTAGGCAACTCAAGCTCAATACCCATAGTATTTAAACTTTGAGAAGTGACAAGTCTATGACTTCTTCTCATCGGGATATTGGATTTGGGATGAATGGTCATGAAACTCACACATAGAGGGCAAAACTAATGAAATAGATTTGTACTTAGAATGCCTCTCATACAATTGACAGTGCAAGCAAAAGTAGTGATTCAACAATGCAGTTTTCTAATAGAATGATCAATCAACCATTTAATTAAGTATAATACACTATAAAAATGATAGATTTAAACAATGAACACTTTTAAATCTAAGAATAATATGCAATAACAATCAAATATGAGCATATACATTATAAATTATACAATGCACAAGTCAAACTCATCAATTTTTTTTAGGTTTTGGTGAATTAGACCTCTAAATGTATGTAATGTAAGTGCATAAATGATATATTTTTAAAAAAATTGCAAAAATGAATTAAAAAAATGCATAAAAATTGTATCTAAAATTGAAAATGAGAATTTATTGCAAGCATAAGGAAAGTTAGGTTCACCAGAAAATGTAATTGGTGGAAAATGGGGGTTAACTAGTCTAGGAATGCAAACTAGGAAATCAAGCCCTTTTCACAACAATCACATTAAGCCAAATGAGATTCAATATGCTCAACCTCAAAACCTATTGGGAAAGGGGTTAACACAAATTTGAATTCACTTACTTTTTTTTAGTTGAAAGTGATTTTGGAATAATATGAATTGATTGCAAGAACTAGAGTTGATGAAGTAAAATTGACAATAATCAACATTCATAGATAGTTTCAAAACATATATGCAGACATCAAGTACATATCTAGAAATGGGAAGCAAAGAGGAACTTGTGGCTGAAATTTGGGCTTGAAAATGTGGGTCAATGATGTTAGGAGACCTTGACCCAAAAGTGTTGGATGCTGATAATAGAAATAGTTTCAGAATTAGGATTTTGGTCTAAGTATCTCCTTGAAATTTTGTCAGAAAAGCGTTGATTACTGATGCTAGTGACCTTGACCTAGTCTTTTTGCTTCTTCAAAATCTTGTTTTGTGTGTCTCAGTGTGCTTTTTCTAGATCTATATTCGTTGTTTCTAGAATCTGTCACTTGCACATGCAAGAGGGAAAAATATTGTTTGATTATAATGGTTTCCCTAGGTCAAACCTTGGGTTTGGAATTAACCCTATGATAAATTAAAATGAAAAGGAAAGCATGCCCTTATAGGGTAGAGGCTAGATGTGAAATCTAAATGCTTGATTGAAATGTTATACATTAACAAATCTTCTTTGTCTTAAAGTCATAAAAAGGTTGACGTCATGAATTCATGGATGTCTTCATAAGAACTTGATCATGGATACCATCTTGAATGCTTGAAATTAAAATTTTTGACCTCTCCTTCACTGCTCTAATGTTGCTTGATTACTTGCTCACTTGAATTTGAAGAATTGTAAATAAAAACTTGTGGAGAGATGAGTGAGAGATGTTTCAAATTGTTAGAAAAGAAGAGGTGAACAACAATATGTGTAGCTTCGAATCAAACTATAAATAGGATTTATTTGTGTTTATTAAATGCAAATAATATATCTATAACAATGAAAACAAGAACACCATAAAAGATCAACACAGAACACATAAATTATCTGGATAAATGCTTACAAGAAAAAGCTCCACTAAGAAAAGATGAAAGACTTGTATTATCAACAATATGGAATTACAATAAAACTCTCAAACTCTACTTAATATTCATTTCGATAGAATAACCCTTGCAAAACAAGACTTGGACAAACTCATACTTGTCTCCAAATCAAGCCATCAATATATAGACCCTTTGGGGCTCAAAATACCATCATAAAACATTACCATGGGCCAAAATAGGGTTCTGAAAAACCATGGTAGGAATCCATACGACCCCTATATGCCAAACATAGTGTCTTACATGACATTATACCTTCTTACAAGTTGTCATAAGAATCCCCCAAATATAACATATAGTCTTACATGCATCATAGACTATTATTAACAAATGTAAGGATCCTATTACATGTTTCATAATAATTTATTTTCACATCCAAAATGATTCACCCTCTTTTAGCTCTTATAGTTGTCATAAAATCCATCATAACATCTCCATCACTATAATCTATCTGCCCATCTATTTAGGAAAGCATATAACAAACTAGGGTTGTATCAATCACATGTGAGGTGGGGTCTTACCGACTTTAATGGAAAAAATACCTTGATGACAAAAGTTCTTCTGAAGGTTGGAAAATTTGAATATTTCCTATTTTTCTTCTTCAAACATATTTTTTCTACCTCCAGTGTAAGTACTAATCCTAACTTGCTCTAAATTATTCTCATTGCCATCCTTGAGCTAGTCTCCACCCATCACAAAATGATAAATAACCAACAACCTACCTATGACGCCACCTCTATTATTGTTGATGCTCTCTCTAATTTATGTCATCTATTTTAAATCAACCATTTAACTATCCCAAGACTTCCATTAATAAGTAGATAAACCACCCACTAAGAATGTAGGGTAATTCACAACATTATGGGGTCTCATCCAAAGAACCATTTCTAACAATTGTAATAATTGGAAAATAGGCTCTTATCTTGCAAAGGGATGGATGTATAATCCTTGTAGATATTTAAACAATCACTCAAGATCATAATATTTGCAAACATATTAGCAACCATATTACCTTTTAGAAGAATGTGGGAAAATTTGACCACCTCAAAATATTTGTACATTTGAATAGAATTGTTAATGAAGGGCTCCATGGTCCAAATCACCCTTTGATAGCCTTGTAGGAAATTGATAATGTCTAAGGTGTCTCCTTCAATACAAATATTTGCAAATCCTTTCCCAGGATAACTCAATGCAATGATAGGTAGCCAAAACTTTAGTATAATGACCATGGTGATGACTATCATGACCATCATTGCTCCCTGGAACCTACCATCCACAACTATCAACACTTCTCCTCTAGCAAAAGGAAAACCAAGTTGATAAGGTGAAAGAACAACATGAAAAAAATTCATATTCACCAATATCAAAAGTAGACAAAGTAAACATATTAATGAAGTATCAAAAATGATGAATCTAGAAATTATAATTAGTTAGCATGAATGATTAAGTTATCAACAAAATAATAATGATGCATTTGAGCTAAAAATGCCTAAGATATCCAAATGTGCATTAAATTGATAAATAAAGATATTAAAACTTTGGGTCTTCTAGGTACATTTAAATAAATTAATTTATCTAACAAATGTGATGTATATATGAGATAAAATATCATTGTGACATTACATGTCCAAAAGTGATTTTTCGATTAGACATTCACTTGAGGAAATGATAGAGGATACAATCAAGTGTGCAAAAGATATGATGAAATGAGAATTAGAAAATTAGGGATAGGGACATGTCAATTTTTTTTCAAATGAATAATTACATGAAGGATTTTCAAATAGTGATAAAGGGTAATTATGAATTTTAAGATATCTTACATGTGGTTGAAAACCCAAGGACATTCAAATTAGAAGATATGTAAAAGTTGTTGGGTTCAATAAAATATTTGATATGTAAATAAGGTGGACTAAGCTAGCTAGAACCAATCTCCCTTCCATAGAATATTGGAACACAAATTGACAAAAGGTGTTTAGTTTAGCTAACTCTTCTTAAAAAGAGCTAAACAACCTAGGTTCTATTCCTTTGTTGCAAAGAAGATGGATTGATTATTTAGATGTTGGATAATTAAGTCTTAATGCATGTGCAAATGAAAACATAAAATAATAAAATAAAATTCTAGACACAATAACCCACAAAGAGCTACAAAATTGGAACAAAGGTACAAAGATGTACCTATGACTGAAAATATAGCATTTCTATGTCAGATTAAAGTCCTAGGTGCCTCTATCTTGAGTTTCAACAAACTCCATAAATTGTCCATATCTAGGATCTGAAGACTCAAATTATTATCGCTTGAAAATACAACCAAAATAGGTAGGAGTAGGGGCATTGGGAACCCTTTTCCAATATTTTTCTCTCAAATTTGAAGTGACAAACTCTATTTTCATGAAATTAGTCTTCCTATACCTATATATAATTATATTATCATAAAGGTCTAGATTTGTACTTGCATAAACATAAATAGAGGAAAAAAGGTTGTGGTTGTATAGGAGTTTGCCTTAATCAAGCACCCATTTCACTATTTCTATATACATGAGTAGCCAAAAGGATATTGAAATAAAGTGTGTGCTCTAAACCCTAAGTGTGTAAGATTGTGATAAATAGTGACATGCATAAACAAAAAGGAAACCTTACCCAAGTGTGATAGAGTAGAGCCCTAGATAAGTCACTCAAAGGTGGTGTATAAACCAAATCAAGAGTGCATAAAGACAATAAGTAAATGATAAATTTTATATTTAAAGATTAAAATTCCAAAATTTGAGAATAACAAGATCATACAAAACCCTTGAGGAGAGGTATAATGTGATTATCTATCAGTAATCCCTATCATCCTCAAGCATTCCTTAAAGCTTCAATTATCTTGCAATAATGGTGAGTGAAAGATGTTCACAAATTTATGTTTCATATTATACTTAATTTTTGTAGACCCATGTGATCAATTGGTAGAGATTCGCTATCATTTCAATCATTAGTTAGAAGGAGAAAAGCTGCTATCTTTAATATTAGTCACAAGGTTTATTTTTCGATAAAAATCTAACATAAAACAATCATAAATAGAAATCAAGACCTATTCTATTATGTCAACATCAACATTCAAAATATTTGAAACTTAAAAATAATTTGGTGAGACATGTATGTTGGTCGTCCAAGTCCCACCAAAATAGGATCTCTAAAAGGGAGATGCAAGAATTTAGGCTTGTTGTGTTAGATCCAATTCTAATTTCAATTTTTGACAATGATCAGATAAATTATTAAATAATGAAGAATGAAAATAGAATAAGACACATATCCTTGACATAAGAAGTAAACTCAAGGCTAGAAATGGTCATAAAATTATCTAGGGAAGTGCAAACTAAAGTTTGTGCCGAGAGTGAGAAATTGGGCTCACATTTAAGGATTACAATTGTTGGCATTATAACAAACAAGGGAGATTGTTGGCATTTCAATAAGGATATTGAGAAGGTTGTTATGGATATAACTGATTAAGGATGTTTATTGTCTTAATATTATTATTTTGTCATTGATGTTAAGAAATTGATTTTCTAATTTAGTATGATGTTGCCATATCTTGAGAAGTATGAATTGGTGAGTATAAAGATGTCGGTAAAAGACACAGAAAGAATGTGATGAATAAGGGGAGGAATAAGTTATTCAAATGAGCAACTATTACCAAGTTGGACAATGATGAGATCATGATGTTTAGATTGTTTTTATATCCTACATATGTTATTGATTGTAAGGTTAATACTATACTATGTTACCGAGCAAAGAACCTAGTCGGTAAACCCTAAGGTTATCACTATCGGTTAATGAAGGCAGTATGTCTACCGAGTGAAGTTCAGTATTTACCGAGTCGCAACCGAGTAATAACAGAATGCATTGAATGAATAAAAACATTATTTAATGAAGCTGATGAGCTGGTTATGATTAAATTATTGGTATGCCGTGAATGAAGTTTGTTAAAGAATCTATGGCAAAGGAAAATCGGCAGGAAGATCTACAGCTCAGATTAAACTGCAATACCCTAGCACAAGTTCCAAGAAATGTATGCAAGTTCCAAGGCGGGGTAAAACATTTTCAGATCGAAGGATACATTGAACCTGGTCAAGTTTGAAGATCTGATGGCTATGATTGATCATGGGATATGTAATCAAGGAGATTAAGCGGTTGGCAAATTGTTTATAAATAAGGAATTGTTGATAAACAATGTATGCGGACAAGTGTATGCACAGGGATGCTACATAGTGATTACCGAACACAGAGGCTTGAAGACCTGTTTGAATAACAGAGTATAGAGCCCAACAGATGGACAAGATTAGTTCTATGTCTAGATTGTATTGAGCAGATAAGAATCTGCTTTAGCATTTTTAGATGTGAAGTTGCAGATAGATTTTTATTACTGTTATTTTGTAAAGTGACAGAAAATCTCTTAACCGAGTGGACTTAACAGTCTTATTTGTAAAACCCTCTAGCAAGGTGACATTCGGATTGAGTGTTTGAAATCCTTTAACAAGGTCACTTCTAACAAGGTGAAGATCCTAATAGATCTGAGGGAAATCCCTTAACCGGGTCACATCTAGCAATGTGTTTGTAATCTTTAACAGGATTTGCTTTTAACCGAGCATACTCTAGAAGAGTATATTTCTTAGTGGGTCCGAAATCCCATAGTGGTTTTTCCCTATTTGGGTTTCCACGTTAAATATGGTGTTATGATGTTTATATGCTTATGAGTTTGCATATTTAGCAGTTTTGGTTATATTGTTGAAGTATATGTTGTCGAGTTGAATATGTTGTTTTTATGGAAGATTCACCGCCCCCTCTCATCTTGTTAGCTTGGCATCTGTACTTAACATTAAGTATCAAAACTATCAATTAGTATCAGAGCTTTCGAAATCCGGAAGAAAATTTTAAAGGTACTTGAGGCAAAGATCCAAAGATGTATAAGAGAGATGCACCGAAGCTGAACAAGTCAAGTTTCTCTACATGGCAGAAAAGGATGAAGTTGTACCTATCAGGAGTTGGAGAATATGCTGTATATTATCTGGAGAATGATTTCATTACACCGAGCACCTATCCATTGACAATGGAAGAGATAAAGGCAAAGCAAGAACATATTCAAGCAATGATTGAAATAACATCTGCATTGTCCGACTCAGAGTTTAATGATCTAGAAGGTTGCAATGATGCAAAGGCAATGTGGGACAAGCTCATATCTGTGTATGGTGGAGATGAACATGTTCAAAGAGCAAAAGTGGATAGTCTAAGAGGACAACTTGAATCTATGAGGATGAATGAAGGTGAGAACATAACCCAGTACAGTACAAGACTAAAGGAGATTGTCAATCAAATCAAAGGAGCAGGTGGAACTATTGAAGAAAATGATATAACAAGTAAGTTGTTAAGAACCCTTCTACCAACTTATGCAATACGAGTCTCTGCAATCAATGAATTGAGGTCTATACCCAATATGCCAGTTTCTTTAGATGCTACTATTGGTAAGCTACATGCATTTGAGTTAAGTAATTTTGATAAGAGTGGGTCATCGGTAAATAAAGTTGAGTTTGCATTTAGTTCTTTTCATATTGGTGAATCTGATGATTACAATGATAGAATGAGTAAGTACACTAAAGGGGATCACAGTGGAGCAAGTGAAAGATTTCACAAGAACATAGAAGAAGTACACAAACTGTATGAGGAAATCAGAAAACAAGAAGAGTTTGAAGCACTATTAGCCAGAAGGTTACCGAGAGGAAAAGGTAAGTATAAAGGAAAACTACCTTTGAAATGTTTCAATTGTGATAAGATAGGACATATGGCTTCTAACTGTCCTGACAAAAATTCTACTGAAAAGAGAGATTACCAAGATGACAGACAGAAAGATAACCATTACAGAAAACATTGAGACTTTAGAAGAAGAGATAGAAAGTCATGCCTAATAGCTGATGAGGAATCTAATGATGATAAATCAGATGAAACTGATACAGAGGAAGTAGTTTTTGTGGCTATCAAAGATGGATCAGATGAAGAAAGGTATGAAGAAAAAGCCCTAATATCTCACATAAATACTAATGATTCTTGGATCATAGATAGTGGATGCTCACATCACATGACAGGTGATAAACACAAATTTGTTACATTAGAAGATTATGATGGAGGCTATGTAAGATTTGGTAATGATGCACCATGTCCAGTAAAAGGTGAAGGATCTATAACACTTCTTGACAATGCAAGATGCAATGATGTTTATTGGGTTGAAGGTTTGAAATACAATTTGTTGAGTGTAGCACAGCTAAACAATATAGGTTACCGAATAGAATTTCAGAAAGGAATTGTCAAAGTTCATGACAAGCATGGAAAGTTAGCTGCTACCGGGACACAAACAAAAGGTAACACATTTCACCTTGACTCAACTCAGAACAAGTGTCTGTATGCAAAGATAGATGATACCTGGTTATGGCATAAAAGGTTTTCTCATTTAAATTTTGATAATCTGATCAAAATAAGCAAGAAGCATCGAGTAAGAGGTCTACCGAGTCTTGAAAAACCTGAGAATGCTATGTGCCGAGGATGCCAGATGGGTAAAATGACAAGATCAAGCTTTACAAGTAAGTCCTACACTTCTAAGGGAATTTTAGATCTTGTGCACACTGATCTTTGTGGTCCTATGACAGTTCAAAGTTATTATGGTGATAAATATTTCATATTATTTGTGGATGATTACTCAAGGATGATGTCAGTAATGTTTTTAAAAGAAAAATCAGAAGCTTTTCAAATGTTTAAATGGTACAAGGCAAGAGTTGAAAATGAAACAAGAAGACAACTGAAATGTCTTAGATTAGACAGAAGAGGAGAGTTCACATCTGACGAGTTCAACCTATTCTGCAATGATCATGGTATAAAAAGACAAGTCTCTGCACCAAGAACTCCACAACAAAATGGGATAGTTGAGAGAAGAAATAGATCTATTGTGGATTGTGCTAGAACCCTGATGATTGAAAAGAAAGTGCCACAAACATTTTGGAGAGAAGCAATAAGCACAACAGTTTACACCCTGAACTGAGTACAACTGAAGAAAGGAACTTTGCAGACACCATATGAGATCTGGTATGACAAGAAACCTAATGTAAGTTACTTCAAAATCTTTGGAAGTAGATGCTATGTACACAAAGATGATAGAAATGGCAAGTTTGATCAGAAAAGTGAAGAAGTTACATTTCTTGGTTATTCTTCTAGAAGTAAAGCATTTAAATGTCTGATCAAATCATCTAACAAAATAGTAGAAAGTGCAAATGTGAAAATTGATGAATTTGCAGAAAGAAATGATGAAGGAAACTCCAAAGAACCAGAAGATTATGATGAATTTGTCTATGTTCAACCAACAGGTCCTATCGAGAAAACTGCAGAAGAAAATGAAGAGAATATCCAGTTATCGAGTGATGAAGAAGATCATACAGAGCCTACCGAGCTTGTATTAGCCAAGTATGTCAGAAGACATCATGCATCAAGTCAGATTATAGGAGATAAGGATGATCCAGTGATGACAAGGAACAAACTGAGATAGAACACATGTTTGATATGTGAATTTGAACCGATGATAGTGAAAGAGGCATTTAATAGTGAAGATTGGATAAATGCTATGATAGAAGAGATTGATCAAATCAAGAAGAATGACACATGGACACTGGTCCCAAGACTAAAGGACAAAAATGTAATCGGTACAAAGTGGATTTTCAGAAACAAGCTGAATGAAAAAGGTGAGGTCATTCGAAATAAAGCAAGACTAGTGTGCAAAGGTTATGCCCAAGAAGAAGGAATTGATTATGGTAAGACTTTTGCACCTGTGGCAAGACTTGAAGGAGTAAGAACATTGTTGGCATGTGCTGCTTACAAGAATTTCAAGGTATATCAAATGGATGTCAAATCTGCATTTCTGAATGGTATATTAGAAGAACAAGTTTTTATTGAACAACCTGAAGGATTTGTTGAAGATAAGAATAAAGATCAGGTATGTAAATTGAACAAAGCTTTATATGGTCTGAAACAAGCACCTAGAGCATGGTATGAAAGATTGTACTCTTATTTAATTAAGATTGGTTTTATGAGAACAAGTGAAAACAGTAACATGTACATGAAGAATGATGAAAATGGAATAGTGATCTCAGCCATATTTGTTGATGATATTATCTTTTGTGGAAATGATTCTCTATGCAAGAACTTTTGAAATGAAATGAGCAAAAAATTTGAGATGTCATTAATCGGTGAGATAAAGTATTTTATAGGTTTACAAATACTGCAAATGAAAGATGAGATTTTCACTACTCAATCCAAGTACATAAAGGAAATCTTGAAGAAATTTGGAATGGAGGATTCAAAACCAGTAAGTACTCCTATGACTACTAACTATAAACTATCAAAGAATGATGAATCTGCATCTGTTGATGAGACACTTTACCGATCCATGTTTGGAAAGCTACAATATGTTGTTCACAACAAGCCAGATATAGCACATGCAGTAGGTATAGTTGCAAGATTTTCTGCAGATCCTAAGGAAACACACATGACAACAATCAAGATAATTTTCAGATACTTGAAAGGCACTGAGGATTATGGCTTAGTATATTAGAAATGAAATATTTTTGATTTAAAAGTTTATACTGATGCTGATTGGGCAGACAACATTGATGACAGAAAAAGCACAAGTGGAGGAGCTTTCTTTTTAGGAGAAAGACTACTGAGTTGGCTTAGCAAGAAACAAGGATGTGTTTCACAGTCAACAACAAAAGCTGAATAGGTTGCTGCAGCATTGAATTGTACCAACATAGAATGGATCAAACAACTGTTGGAAGGTATAAATGAGCAAGTTACCGAGCCAGTAACTATATTCTGTGACAATACTAGTGCCATTAACATTTCAAAGAATCCTGTTATGCACTCTAAGACAAAGTACATCTCTATCAAATATCATTATCTTAGAGAAGAAGCTCAAGAGAAGAAAGTGGTGTTGGAGTATGTTAGCACAAAGGAACAAATAGCAGATATCTTCACCAAGCCACTACCAAGGGACACTTTTGAGTATCTCAGAAGTAAGTTAGGGGTCCTACCCCTATCTTCCATTCACTGATCGAGTTCGGTGAAAGCATCAATTCGATGACTCTATAGAATATCTTTTAAGAGTTGATGCTGATTAACACTTTAGGATGTTTTCTAAAGGTGTGTAGGAAACAAATACAGGGAACATGAATTGAAGACAAAATGCTCTAACCGCGATTAAGTTGACACATAACAATAGGAAATCACTTCATACAGGAAGAAATTATGTTTTAATTCTTTACTTTTTGGCATTGTTGTCAAAGGGGGAGAAGACTGAAGAAAAGGGGAGAAGACTAATGTATGAGAGAGAAGACTGATGACAGGAGGAGAGAATTTCAGCATTTCAGAATCTCACAGCAATCCGAATCAATTAGGTCATATCAATTGGTTTTGCCATCAATGCCAAAGGGGGAAATTGTTGTCATTATAACAGACAAGGGAGATTGTTGGCATTTCAATAAGGATATTGAGAAGGTTGTTATGGATATAATTGATTAAGGATGTTTACTGTCTTAATATTATTATTTTGTCATTGATGTCAAGAAATTGATTTTCTAATTCAGTATGATGTTGCCATATCTTGAGAAGTATGAATTGGTGAGTATAAGGATGTCGGTAAAAGACACAGAAATAATGTGATGAATAAGTTATTCAAATGAGCAAATGTGATGAATAATTCAGTATGATGTTGCCATATCCTACATACGTTATTGATTGCAAGGTTAATACTATACTATGTTACCGAGCAAAGAACCTAGTCGGTAAACCCTAAGGTTATCGCTATCGGTTAATGAAGGCGGTATGTCTACCGAGTGAAGTTCAGTATTTACCAAGTTGCAACTGAGTAATAACAGAATGCATTGAATGAATAAAAGCATTATTTAATGAAGGAAGCTGATGAACTGGTTATGATTAAATGATTGGTATGTTGTGAATGAAGTTTGTTAAAGAATCTATGGCAAAGGAAAATTGGCAGGAAGATCTATAGCTCAGATTAAACCGCAATACCCTAGCACAAGTTCCAAGAAATGTATGCAAGTTCCAAGGCAGGGTAAAACATTTTCAGATTGAAGGATACATTGAACCTGGTCAAGTTTGAAGATCTGATGGCTATGATTGATCATGGGATATGTGATCAAGCAGATTAAGCGGTTGGCAAATTGTTTATAAATAAGGAACTGTTGATAAACAATGTATGCGGGCAAGTGTATGCACATGGATGCTACATAGTGATTACTGAGCACAAAAGCTTGAAGACCTGTTTGAATAATAGAGTATAGAGCCCAACAGATGGATAAGATTAGTTCTATGTCTAGATTGTATTGAGCAAATAAGAATCTGCTTTAGCATTTTTAGATGTGAAGTTGCAGATAGATTTTTATAACTGTTATTTTGTAAAGTGACAGAAAATCTCTTAACCGAGTGGACTTAACAGTCTTATTTGTAAAACCCTCTAGCAAGGTGACATTCTGATTGAGTGTTTGAAATCCTTTAACAAGGTCACTTCTAACAAGGTGAAGATCCTAACAGATCTGAGGGAAATCCCTTAACTGGGTCACATCTAGCAATGTGTTTGTAATCTTTAACAGGATTTGCTTTTAACCGAGCATACTCTAGAAGAGTATATTTCTTAGTGGGTCTGAAATCCCACAGTGGTTTTTCCCTATTTTGGTTTCCATGTTAAATCTGGTGTTATGAGTGTTATGATGTTTATATGCTTATGAGTTTGCATGTTTAGCAGTTTTGGTTATATTGCTGAAGTATATGTTACTGAGGTTGAATCTGTTGTTTTTATGGAAGATTGAGTTCGTATGAATCACCCCCCCCTCTCATCTTGTTAGCTTGGCATCTGCACTTAACATTAAGTATCAGAACTATCAACAATTTATTAAGCCGAGAGGCATCTACAATGACATACAAATATTCGTAAACAAAAAAACAATTTTGAATAAATTTGACATGTAGATGGTAGGTAAATGGATGCATGTTTTAGTTTCTCTATAAGTATTATTTTATTACTCTGAATAAAATAGAATCATTGCCACTTGTCTCTAAGCATACAAAATTTTTACATCTTTAATGAGAGTGAAAGAGTGCAATATTATTCAGTTCCATGTCCTTCTTGACAACTACTAAACATGCAAGACAATTATGTGATATCTCTTGACATTATTCTATGTATATTGCTTTAGAATATATGTATACTAGTGATAGTATAGTAAGATTCAATTTGTTTATGTGAGGTTGAAAGGAGTTTTATATAATGATGGAAGTGATGGTATGGTCTACTTCTGCGCTATCAATTGGAGAATGATTAGAAGTATAGATTTTGTCATATGCAAAAAGGTAGTAATTATATAAAAGGTTTTATGAGAGTAGGATCTCTATTTTCAATAGAATTCAAAATTGGCATTAGGGTGAGAGTGACACTACTCTAGGGGTTTTCTCTATTATATTGGTGTAGGTCATAGTACGAAGGATAATATGGGGGCCTGATACTTCATAGATAGCCTATTTCCTATGAGGCATTGAGACAAAATATTGATCTTTGGGAAATTTTTGGGGAGAGATGCGCACAATTTTTCCTAGATTTGAAGGGCTACAATGATCAACTTACCTCCAAGTTTGTGAATTCTTGGATACAAGGTGAGGTGGCCATTGGTAGGATCTAGTTCAAAGTAATTGAGGATTTAATTCTAAGAGCTAATGTTTTAAATTGTGAAGGGTTAAGAGTAGGAAAAACAAGGGAAAATACTAGATACTCATTAATTCTTTTTTTAAGGAAGGTGAGAATGTGGAGAGATTTCAAAATAATTACAATCATGAGAATCTTCTTACACCATGGGCCCTTCTAAGATTGCATATAGTTGTGAACTATTTTACTCTTAAGGGAAGATGTAAAACAATATATGGGTGCCATTTTCATTTTCTAAATCATATTAGACATGGAAACAAGATCAATCAATCATTTACTACTTTCCTCTCTTGAAAAATATATTTTGATGTTGCCCAACTAGTGCTGCACTAGTGATTAATTATGGATCATCATAAGCATAGCCTTATCGTTTCTCTTAAGGTTAACCCTATTGATAGGTAGACCAAAGTTCAAATAAAACTATTGGAAAATAATATAACCCCTAAAATTTTTTCTAAATCACTTCAAGATATCCTTAGTGTCATTGATAAAAACTCTAATTGTAGTACAAAGCACTCTAAAAAAAGGGAAAGGCCTTTTTTCATGTGCATTCTACCAATAACAAAAACTCTTCTCCTTCTGAGGATTTTCTCTCTTTATCCCACCTAAAAATAAGAAGACTTCTAATATTATCAATGATGAGACCAAGTCTATGAGTAAAAAAAGGAAAATTTTCTCAAAAAACCCTAAAAGTTTAGGCGAGAGGGGGACAATTGACATTTTGAATGTAGAATGGGAGGACAATGACATTGAAGGGATTGAGTTCAAGTACAATATATGGAGTTAGTGAGGGATGAGATCAACAAGGATTGTGAAAGGCTTTGTTGTTGTTAATTTAAAAGATATTAAAGGTAAGAAAATTGTGTTTGATAATGAGGAGGAAATTGATGATCAAACATTTCTACCTCAATAAGAAGAGGAAGTGTCTAGAGAGGACTTCTTCCAGGAGGATTTCAAGGAGAATGAGATGGTTGATTATGAGAATGAACAAGGGAAAGATGAGAGAATTTTGAGGAGGAGGAGGAGGAAGGGAAACATGAAGAATACAAGAGGAAGGAGAAAATAAAAGAAGATAATATTGAAGAAGGTGAGGAAGACAAAGAGGAGGAGAAAGACCTAAGACAAAAGGTTAATGATTTTCTAACTTTTTCTTTGGGTAAAGATGGTGAAGAGGAAAGAGTTGTTGATAGAGATAACCTTAATAAGATTAATCTCTTTAAGAATGGTGATGGAAATGATAAAAACATGGAAAATTTGGGAAGCATCAAAGTTCATTTGAATGACCTGTAGATCAAAATGGGGAAGATGGAGAAAAATATAGAAGTTAACAACTACTAAGAGAAAATGAAGAGGATGGAAACTCAACTAAAAAAATAATCCTTCTTACTAAAATAATAATATATAAAACTTTGATAAGAATTGTCTCCCGCCATTCAAAATTGAACAACAAAATAAGAAAAGGAGTAAAAGGACACCTAGGTGGCGAGTGACAACAAAAAGAAGGTTGTGCTTAATCAGGAGAAAGTTTATTTGGAGGAATCCATTGAATCCCTATTAGAATATTAGAACCTCATTTGTTGGTGTTGTTTCTATCTCTTTGGATTTATTTTCTATTTGGTTTGCTATTTTTTGGTCTTCTTGTGTTTTTTTTGGGTTCCTATACATACCTATCTTCTATCTCTTATCTTTTAGTGTTATGTTTTAAGCTATATTTGTATTGAACTTATTGGATTAGGGCCCTTTCCCTACTAATGTAATAATATTTAATGTATATAATTCTAGAAATATAATACTAAAGGTTATATAATTGCAAAATGAAATTTCTAAATGGGTTCATTTCATCTCCCAAAAAGTGAAGAAAATTTAATTTTTTTATCAACATTTTGATAAAATGTGGAAAAGACTTCACCTAATGTTTTATTTAAACTTGGGGGTTCTATCTAAGGGGTTTTCATCTAATCACTTTCAATAAAACCTCCTTAAGTCTGTAACTTAAGCTCAGATAATTATTTTTTCTAAAAACTATTTAATTTTAGACAAACTAAATGTCCCACAAGTGGAACACATTATTGTGGGGTCAATCTCTAGATCTTTCTCCAAGAACATGGGTTTAATAGGCTTTTTATTTAACTTCAATCTCTATATCTTTCTCCAAAAACATGGGTTTAATAAGATTTTTATTTAACTTCAAAGTAAAAAGTCTTTAAAAGATATATCAACTTAAACTTTTTACTCTATGCACTATATTATTGGAGAGATCAACTTCTCATCTCCTTTTCATGATATTGTAGTTGAACCTTGATTTTAATTGCTAATTTGAGATACAATTATTTCTTTCTTCTATTGTCATATTGGCATTTTTATTCTTACACCTCTTTATATAATACTTCAAGTACTGATCAAAAGGTAGTGCCTCTTTGAAAGCATCAAACTACCTTTGATACTCCTCAAATATGTTTTCAATCTCCTCTTCCTATGATGTTTTGGGTAGAAATAATTTTGTCCTACTATTTTGAGATTTATATTTTTTCAACCCTACACACAATAACTCAATTATGCTGTTACAATCATATTATCTCTTCATTATTTACAATGTTTTATCTATAAAATAAATTTTATTCCTTTATTCTATTAGAGATCTAAAGAATCCTCCCATTATTCACTAAATTATTGGTATTAATCAATTATTTACCCCACAAGATAGCAGGATCATAGATCTATTACCATTTTAATGACCCTTAGACCAAATATTCATATTGAATGGTTAGATATTAAATACGCATTGATATATTTTCACAATAGATTATAACAGAAATCATATAATAGATTTGCACATGTAATATTGGATGGAATTGAATATTGCATTCAAATAATTTTTTCCTACAAATGATTAGGTTTACTTAGATACAACAATTAAAAATAGACACTAAAAATACCTAAACATTGAATTCTTCCAAACTTATAAAAGTGCAAAATGCAACCTCCATATGAAATTACTTAGGGGAATCTAAATGTTTCTTATTCTCAAAACTCTAGAGAGCTAATAGTTATTTTTTCATTATCCTCTAAAACCTAAGGGAATTTATTCTTAGATATGATATTTGAACTTAAGTTATTGCACCGGGGTTAGGTTTTCTTGATTAATTCACCAAAGATGATCCAAACTGATAAAGTTGTCCACCTTATATAGAGGTTGAAGTTTTAGTGTGGGAAAATGCATGTTAATAGGTGATTGAAGTTATTTTGTTGCCAATTTATCACATTCAAGTTGAGTCCCATGAGTGGTTAATGACTCCTACAATTTCTAATATTTCACCTACTTTATTGCTACTTTTATTATATTTATATATGTTTAAAGTACATCCTAAACCATACTTTTACCTAGTTAATGATATATATGACATGCAATTACCTAAATATGTTATGTATATTTATATGGTTGATATGTTGTTAATATGATGTAAATGATGTTAACGTGGATATGATTACTTTTGAGAAACTAACCCACAACTTAAGGATTAGCGGTTAGTCCTCAACCAAAGTAGATCATGCCTTGCTACCCTCATGGAAGGAGTTAAAAGGATATCAATCAACATGAGATAGTAATCAAGATATGTTGACTTTGTCTTACAAAATAAATGCACAAGGGAATTGTAGGAATTTTTGGGATGATGGTGTTAGCAACAACAAAGGAGGAAAACTGAGAGGGGAGGTGAATCATTTTTCACCTGATCTACAAACCTAACCACAAAAATAGATTTGATACACTGCAACAATAATAGAGATATGCAAATAGATAACACAACACACAACACCAAGAATTCGACGTGAAAAACTTGGTTAAGGGAAAAACCGCGGTGGGAACCTAACCACAATAATATGATACTCTGCAGTAGTATGTGAAAATATTATAATGGGGAATGCACATGCATTCAGGAACACTTCCTAGAGCTCACTGCTCAAAAGATAATGACCCAGAAGGCTACAACCCTTAGGGAAGTCTCACTAACTTACAACAAGATTCAGACTACAATCCAGAAGGAATGAACTGCACTAATAGCATCTCCATATGCCTGATGACAGTTTCGGTTAAGCACAGTGTCTGCTCTGCAAAACCAAACTCTTCTCAATCATAATGCTGAAGGATTAATCACTTTATCACACATACACCACTCTTTGATAATGTGGAAACAACCTCAATACTCAAATTATATGACAATATCACCTATTTATACAATTCATTAACCTTGAAAATAAGGTTGGCTAAATCCTCAACTCACATTTACAAAATTACATCACATGATACAAAGATCAACCACCGAATGAATAAATGATTTACATGACATAACATAGACCTAAACCAAATCTCCAAACATGCAACACCACCAGAAATCATGCCAAGGTCAACCGCAACACGCTACACCACCAGGAAAACCACATAACATGAAGAACAACACCGGTTCATAAAAATTACCAAAAAATCACACAATGATCAATACAGATCATTAGGAAAAATATGACATAATTAGGAAACACCACAAAGAATGTTAGAGTCATCAGTAACAACTGCACCAACACCACTTATCAAATCTTCATCAATCAACATCGGAAACTCAAGAACACTCAAATAGAAACAACTGTCACAAAGAAAAGGTAACTTGCGGAGCACCAAATCACAAACCATCTGAAATGAAGATGCACAAGACCATCCTAAACAATATCCCAAAAATGAAGATCAAGATATGATCACACCGAAATATAGTGGAAGAAATACTGAACTTTGCAAAGCATTGATCAGATAAACAAACTGCAAAACTGGATCATATGATATGATCAGTTAAGCTTCCTGAATCACCAACACCAGAACAAAATATTATAATGATACTAAAGATACTCCATACACCAAACCATAATCACAATGAACCAATTTGCAATCACCGAAGCAGGAATATGTTGACATCAATGACAACAACATATCCTAGAAGCAGGAATGCCCAACAATCTCCCCCTTTGGCATTCATGACAACATATGAATGTGAAAAACAATCAATGCAAAGAAATAAATATCTCCAAAAAACTCCCCCTAAGATCAAGCAGATAAAACAATTTTTCACATGCATCTCTCCCCCTTTGACAACAATGCCAAAGATAAGCAAATCATGAATCTCTCCCCCTTAAACACATAACTGAACTACTCCACCAAAGGAGCAACACCAACTCATTAATCCGGATAAAGAGATAATATTGTGAAGGCCACTGGATTGATGCAACTCAATGCATCTAGTTCTCACTAGGAGGAGTGGATACCCCTAATTTGTCTCTCAAATAGACAAATGTATCTGCATGCAAAGGCTTAGTGAAAATATCAGCAATCTGTTCCTTTGTAGACACAAACTCCAACTTCACTTCTTCGCTGACTTTCTCCCTCAAGTAATGATATTTGATTGACACGTGTTTAGCCTTTCAATGTTGCACCGTATTTTTTGACATGTTGATAGCACTGGAATTATCACAACATATGAGAGTAGGCTCATCATAGATAACTCTGATATCCTTCAACATTTGCTTCATCCAAACCACCTGAGTGCAACTATCGGAAACATCAATGTACTCATCTTCAGCAGTAGATAAGGATACTGAATCTTGTTTCTTACTAGCCTATTGGTGCCCTAGAATGGGGTTTACACTGCAAGAGGCAGAAACCATGTCGATTCTTCAGATTGTCTATGGAGAAGCCAACTCCAATTGTCGATATATTCAAGAACTTGGACCAACATATGACAAGGATTATGTTAATCCTTCTACACTTTGGGCTCTGCAAGACTTGAGAGTGTGATCCCTTGGTAAATATGTGATCTCTACACCCTGCTCATAGATTACACCAAAATTAAGCAGATAATCTCATATATAGGCTCAACAAATGGGAGAATGCTCAAGGATGGCAAATCCTCCAGTGATCCTCAACCTAAATGGAGCATGAGATGGACAAAACATACAATAACATACATAAAATGAAAAGTATTCTAATAATCAACAATGTGTAACAAATACAAACAAAATGAGCACAACCTGATAGTAAAGATTTGAAACGAGCTATGACTAGTGCCTTATTCTATTGGGGAGTCAAATTCATGAAATATAAAGTGAATTATAGCATAATTCATATGATAGCATATTGATGTAAGAATATATTGCCTTACAATGCATCTCAACTACAACCCAAGCCCAAGCTAAAGCCCAAGCCCAAACTACAACCATATATTGCCTTATATTGCCTTTCATATTAATCAGAACTACAACCCAAGCCCAAACTACTTATCTAAATCCTTGCACAAGTTCTACCACTCTGTAATTTTGTTCAAGCATTTAATTGATCCCTTGGATCAAAAAATAAACATAAATCACATACATCACAACAATGTACTGAAGGAAATAAATCCTTGATTCACTTTCATTCAAAAGATAGCAGAATCAGACATTGGAAAGAAATAAACTTGGATTCTATTTCATTTATGCAAATGCTATAACTGTCATAAAACAGTGTACAATTCAGTCATTCAAAACTTGCATAAAATATGACACAAGACTCATTCTATTTCGCTCTACAAAGTTTTTACAACTTTCTCTTTTTCATCTAGAATTTTCTACATGGGACTTATGACTCTGAATTAGCAAGACTCAATACATACATCAAATTTGGAACCTTGTCTCTTGGCCTTGAATTCCCTTTTATAGAAATAAGGGAGCAAAAAGGCTACGGGCCATAGGAGACACTTGCCATTCAAAAGTGACCAGTTACTCATAATTCAGTTACAAAACATTCCATTTAAGGAATGTCACAACCAAGACCAAAATATCTGCAATTGATTCATCATAACACTTTATGCACCCTTTCCCTTTTTGTTGTTGTAGATGAAGATCTGTGATGGGCCCACCCTACTGTTGCTCTCGTCCAAAAAGTAATTGTTGTAAAGGAACAAGACCGCCTGCTAGATTGCCACGATAAGAAGTTAACTAACTAATGGTTTTTAGTCCTTACTCTTCTTTTAAGTAAGTATTACTCCATTCACCATATTCCTCATTTGGCGACCAATTGAAATTCATAATTTTGTCAGCTTTTTCTCTGTATGGAGTGTACTTAACTTCAACTTGATTTTCTTCTCTCTCAAAAGATTCAAAGAATGTTCTCATATATATTATTTTGTCCATGTTGTCCTCCAGCATGCCAGTATCTAGATCCTCACAAATCAAGTCCACTTGAGCGTTGATGACTCTTTCTGCCTCTTCTTTCCAAAATTGTAAAGGCTTGATTGCCCCATTTCCATCTTCAATACTTGGCAAAAGTGTTTCATTCAACTCACATAAGCTTCTCATCAACTCTCTTATTTTTATTTCTATATTTTCTGGCAGCATCCAAGCTTCCTGCATTGACTTCACCAACAAATAGGCTGGTTGAAGTGTAGGTGGATTCTCAGCATGGTATTTGGAAGCCATTGACATTACTCTGAGTTCATTTCCCTTTTGTAACCACTTTGTAAACAAAGGGATTTCTACTTCCTTATATCTGTCAAAACTTTGAATAGCATTAATATTTAAAGAATATAAAGAATTAATGCTATTTAGTCTACTATCCACCTTTTCATTCAAATGAGTTAGCACTGAGCTAACTATTTTGTTTTTCTTAATGGAAGATCGATCATCTGACTCCTTTAGCTTATTTTCCAACTCATTTATTCTCTCCAAAATTTGAGCTCTTGTTGGGTCAGTTGATCTAGTAGGTTCAGGCTCTTCATCCACATATGGCACCAATGGTGCAATTGGAAAATTAGTCTCATTGTCAAATTGAACTGCAACATCTACATGTGGGACAGGTAGAGATATAGATGTTGATGGGGCTGATGCAATTGTAGGAGATGAAGAAGATGCTCCTATTTGTCTTTGTTCAAGAAGTTGAACCTTAGTTTGCAGTTCCACACACTTCTGTTGAACTGCATTATAATCACTGAAACATTTTTCAAACTTCTTCATTAACTCCTCTTTTTATTTAGCCTCCCTCTTTGAAGTTTCATGGGCCAATTTGGCTACATCAACAACTAACTTCGAGGCCTCAACATTTGACGTATCAAAGGCTCTTTTTATAATGAGGCTTCCCCTCAAGTTTGAGTTTATATCATTGATATTAGGCCTCCTAGGCCCCTATTCTAGAGCCCATATTGCCAAGGTTACATAATCATCCACAAATTCTGACCCTTTCAGTGCCAACCTTGCTTCTTCCTTTGTACTCAATTGTTGATCTTTTGATTTCTTGATTGTATCAAAAGCTACTGCACCAGCTATATCCCATTCTGGAAAATTCAAGACTCCAGCTTGATTTACAATCATCCTGCCCTCTGCTGTAGTGATTCGTTTGAATTCCTCCATTATTTCAATCTTGACCTCTTCCTGATTTTCCTGGTCAGACTTATTTGGCCTTTGGGCCATTTTCTCAGTGCTTCTCCTCTTGTATTCTTCTATCTTTGTTTTCCATACAAATTGTAGGAAGGTCGAGCTTCTTAAGAAGCCTTCATATTCAAGAGAATTATCACATGCCTCCTTCCTAGCATCTCTAAAGGCTCTGCCCTGAATATCCAAAGGAGTAAGGTCTAATTCCAAAGTGGGCGGCACAGGAGGAATACCAATCTGCATCTCTGCATTTGTAATTTCAATGGCATCCTTCTCTTGTTGTTCTTCCATGTGATGCTCTTCTCTTTGTTCTTCATTCTGTCTAGGAGGTGAAAGAGGCACACTTGGTGAAGAGGAAATTCTATCTGAATCTTCAAGATCAATGATATTGACCCCTTTAAAAGGTCTTTCTTGCAGCTTTGGGGTTGGCTCTACCTTCATTATTTTCTTTCTTTTCCTTCTCACCAACTTTCCACTGTCACTACCGATGCCACTCTCTTCTTCACTACTTACCTCCTCCCTTACCCTTTTTATTACAACACCACCCTTTGGAGGGGGCACATATCTAGGTCTACTTTCTTCTATCCCATTTGTCCTATGAGGTGGAGGAGGAGGTGAGCCTGGTTGTTTCATTCTCATATGATGAATCAGGACAGCTTCTTCGGGTGTGATGGGTGTAGGTTGTTGCATTCTTCTTCTTTCAACTTGATAGTCGTGAACTTCAATTCTGTCTCTCTTCTCCTTTAATACAAGAATTAACTCATCAAAATTGTTCATGACAAAATCAACTTTGGCATGGAATGGAGTGAAGTTTCTTAATGGATTATAACTGGGATCCATCTTCTATACAATATTCCATAGCTTCCTAAAATCTACCTGTTTCTCCTTCCTCCAATCTTGAGTCATGAAATCAAATTTATTTCTAATTATATCTTTAGTAAAATTGTGCTCATGAGGTAATGGGCCTCCTTTTATTCTTTGCTTGAAAAATATCATAAAATCCCTCCGGGTCACTATGTCTGCCTGTGCTAACCCCCAAATGATATGGTGCAAAAAACTTATCAAAATGCACATATCCCCCTTTTATAATGACAAAATATGGGATGGCAATATAATTTGGGAAAATGGTCCCTTTGCGTCTACCCTTTAGCTCCTTATCATGTATACAACCTATTTGCCAAATTACTTTAGCAAAACCTAATCTCAAAGGGACATTAAAAGGTAATACATGCAGTTGACTAGGGAAACCATAAAATCTGATAATTATAATAAAAGGATAAGGGATAATATCCCCCCAGTTGTGCTCAATTTTCATAAGTGGCATCAAATCATGCAGCTGCGTGGGAATCCTTGGTGGATTTACAGTTAATCTCTGGCTTAATCTAGAAGCAAAACCATTGTCAAACCTCACAAAACTAGCTTCCTGCCTGTCCCAAGACATATCAATACTCCATAGCTGCACCGATATCTCAATATTATCAACTGTTCTTGTAAGATTCATGGTACCTTCAAAATAATCTGCATTTCTATATAAGAACATATGCATTAACAATGAATACGAATAAAAATGAGTGCTAAATACATCGTTCTTAATATCTAGCAATCCCTCATGAATCTTTTCTTCAAGATACGGGTCAAAGTAAAAAACCACTGTAAAATCATGATGTTGAATTTGTATGGCCATATACATGAAATCCGGTGGAATGAATGTAAAAGGGTTGAAACCTAAAATCTGGCATAGAGAAAAGAAAGTGGCCTACAAATATTTGGTGAAAGCACCAATAGGAAAAGCCTCCACTGAACTTGGGCCAATATGGTATGTTGTGTCTCTTGCTTTCACCAAATGGGATGTGAGGAGATTGGCTCTGATGAAAAATTTCATTCTGTAGTATTCAGCCTTTAATTCATTCAAATCCACCTAAACCAGGATGGGAGAAGGTTCATACAAATAAAAAATCTCCTGGAATTCCTCCCTTTAGATTGTCAACAAAACTTCTCCCTCATTTCCCCTTATTACTCTTGAAACAGGGTCATATCTATTTGCAACTGCCTTAAGGAGATCGATATCCATGAATACATTGGGCACAACTAAATTTCCCAAGTCATATTGTCAGGCACTTGAAAATAGGGATTGCAAATTCCTCTGTCCATACCATAATTTAAACATTTCCACCCCAATCATGGGTGCCCTAGCATTCACAATATTATAAGCCTTATAAGTTAACCCTTCTCCTAGGGTTTTACCTTGTACGAGTCTTTGCCCCTGGTATTTATCATTTGTTGAGGGCTTCAATTGGTCAAGAAAATCACCAAACAGGTTCCTCTTTAGATACTCTGTCTCTCCTAAGTGGTTTTGTAAGGGATCCATCTTACTTGATTAGGGCCTTTTTAACAATTACCAACAAATAGAGGAGGGAAACTAGGGCTTAACATGAGATTAAATAATCTCAACACAAAAAAATGAAAATTATCACCCCTCTTATGCCAATATTTTAACCCCATTACAATTCACAATCCTTTCACCACAATCTCATGCAATGCACACTTTTAACAATTTTGAAAACATAGAAGGGGAATTTAACAACTTACTGCTTTGTATGCACCAGGTGAACCTCAATTCCACACTGCAAGAAATTGTTGAAAACTCCCTCGGCTCTGGAATCACTCTTCAATCTCTTTTGAATGCTTCAGTGGTTCAAAATAGTTGAGAAAATACATTTAATCACTGTTTTGGAACAAAGCGTCACCGTATCATCCGCCATTACTGCTCGTGTGAGTGGAGAAACAACTCAAAATTGCATTTGAACAAAGTTTGAATCTCCACTGCTGATTTATTACCTAATGGCAAATCACACGAACAACATTGGTTAATCTGATGTTGACCATCACATGTGGCAAGCGGGCTCAGAAAAAGTATGACACAAGACTTCCAACTCATTCCCTGCTTTACCTCAGTCAGCGGTCCCCACCTTCTGGCTTACCTCATCCCGCCCTAGACACATGACATCATCTCACGATACCACGATCATTAACCTCCGAGCATGTTCAACTGCGGGGTAATGAGAGTCGTCGGATCTATTCGGGCTTTATCCTGTTGGCCATGGTGTCCATCTTCTCTAGCCATTTAACGACTGAGCATCTTTTTGACCAAGATTAAAAGATCTCTGTCCATTAACACATGTGGAGATGATATGAAAATTTAGTATCTCGATTGATATCACAAAGACATCGACAAATATGCTTAAGGTTGGACTTAGGAAAATGTATGCAGTCGATGAAAAATTAAAAGGGGACCCATCTAGGAGAAATAAAATGTAGACATAAGAAAACATAAGAAACCGCTGAATGAATTAATGCCTAGGACATAAAAAAGGCCCTGCCCACAATACTAGAACCCTCAAATTTACGTGGAAAGAAGGTAATGCCAAATTATAACAAGCTTAGGGGTTTTAACCAAGACTTAAACAATAATTCATAAAACCTGAAACCCTAAGCCTGAAGCACATAACAAAAAACAAAATTTATCCAGAAAAGACCAATATTTTGCCCGAGGCATGAAGATTTTAGCTAGGTCATTTTCATGACTACCATAGCCCATGAAACCAATTTCTTACCCAAAAAGAAAAGCACCACCGGATGTACTCTTCTGGTCATCAACATCACCAACCCAATTAACATAAGTGTAAGCACATAACATGATATCATCATTCCTCGGATACCACAAACCATAATCCACAGTTCCCTTCAAGTATCTAAATATTCTCTTAACAATAGTGACATGACTCTCTTTCGGATCATCTTGATATCTAGAAACCATGCACACAACATGCATAATTTTTGACCTAGTTTGAATAAGATATAGCGGTCCACCAACCATAGACCTGTACAAATTTTGATTAGCTTTCAAAGATTCATCATTCTTAGATATTTTTCAACTAGTCACCATAGGAGTTCCAACCGGTTTGTTGTCATCTAACCCAAACTTCTTCAACAATTCCTTCACATATTTAGTTTGAGATATAAAGATACCTTTTCCAGTCTATGAAATCTGCAAACCTAAAAAAATTTCATCTCACCTATCATAGACTTCTCAAATTTCTTCTGCATATCACCGACAAACTTCATGATCAAGTCATCATCACCTCTAAAGATAATATCATCAATAAAGACTTAAACAATTAAGATGTTATCATTTTCAATCTTAAAGTATAGATTACTATCAACAGTCCCTTTATTAAATCCTAATTTCAGCAAATACTTATTCAATCTAGCATATTAGGCCCTAGGGGCTTGTTTCAATCCATAAAGAGATTTCTTCAGTTTACATACCATGTCTCCTTCATCTGATAATAAAAATCCATCAGGTTGCTCAATGTAGACTTCTTCCTCAAGATCACCATTCAAAAAGGAAGATTTGACATCCATCTGATATATCTTGAAATCTTTATAGGCAGCATATGCAGGCAACAGTCTAAAGCTTCAAGTCTGGCCACCAAAGAAAAAGTCTCCTTGTAATCAATTCCTTCTTTCTATGAATATCCTTTGCATACCAGTCTTTCTTTATTCCTGACAACTTCACCGGCTTCATTTAATTTATTCCTGAGGACCCATTTAGTATCAATCACATTCTTATCTTTTGCTCTAGGCACAAGCTCCCATGTGTTATTCTTTTCAATCTGATCTAATTCTTCTTCCATAGCTCTCATCCAATTTTCATCTTTGCAAGCTTCAACAACATCTTAAGGTTTGACTTTAGAAATCAAACATACCTCTTCAGTAGCTAGCCTTCTTCTAGTCATCACACCTTTATTTTTATCTCCAATAATCTGATTTTTTGAATGATTTAGTCTTACATACCTCAAAGTATTCTGATTGTTCTGATTTTCAGGTTCCTACACCTCTCCACCATCAACAACAACATCTAGATTAACTGTCTCTACCTGAAGCAGTCACCGGTGAGGAGGGACCTAAAAGAGATCAATCAGGACCAGGCAACAAGAGTAAACACAACATAAACACAAGGATATGATGGAAGCAATGCTGAACATATTGTTTTATTGCATTAAAATTGATTACATCCAACCAGTAACAACTGGGTTACAACATACCAGCTCATAGACCTAGTAGAACATATAGATTAGGTCACAACCGAGACCTTGAATCATCAAATACATCTAATTGATTACATTGTAATGCGCAATTATAATTATATATATTGATCCAAAGGATCCAGTTGGCCCAAAAGGGATCAAAACCCGAAGAAGAAGACCTAACATGCAAAATAAACAAGGTCGACCTCCGCCAAGAGATTTCTCCAAAAAATCCAAAGGAAGAAATGTAGATCACAGGAAAAGGTCGGCTACATGCCAAGGAACATTGAAATCAATGCCTAAGGCTCTGCAAGATTTGGAAGGGGTTCCAGTAGATCACCAAAATAGCTCCAGGCAACCAATAACAAAGGAATATCAACCGGTAACAAGAAACTGTCATGGAAATCGATAGTGATATCTTGCTGAAAAATGATCCAAATATGATGCGATCTGGAAGTAAGAAAGATGATCAAGTCTTGAACTATAATCCAACTCCATAGGATTCAGTGAGCCAAAACTGGGACACATAAAAAGGAAAGCTAAAACTGCAAACAAAAAGAAAAACAAAAAGAAAAATGATTTTGGTTGATGCAAGATTTCTATGAACCGGGGATGCTCCTGCATCAGACATCTGGGGTTATTGAAAAAGTGAGCCTCTCACTTTTCTGGGGTTAGAGAGAAACCAAGGTGGCCTACCTCTACCTAATAAATCCAAGATGAATCTTCAACTGGTATGCCCTTCCACTTCAAAAGATATTCCTTATACTGACTACTCCATGTACTATGCCCAATCCTACTATCCAAAATCTCTTCAATCCGATTCAGTTCCTTCCAGGGCAACTGTTTCTCCAAGTCTACAATAGTCTTCTCATTGAATTCTAGTTCATGGTACTCATGAAGATCTGCAATGTTAAACACGGTGAAATACTTAGACTATCTGGTAACTCCACTTCATATGCATTTCAAGAATTGAACTTCCTCAAAATCCTGCAAGGTCCAAACTTCTTCATCTACAACTTGTTATAAGTTCCAATCAGGAATCTCTCTTTTCTCAGATATACCATCATTTCATTGCCAACTTCAAATTCCTTATGTCTCTTCTTCTCATTTGCCTTCTCCTTATATTTGTTGTTCATGTCTTCCAAATCCTGCTTAACTTGAATATGTAATGCTTCCATGTGATCTGCAAACTCTTATGCTTCTGAACTTCTCTAGTCTTCACTGCTAATGTCTCTCAATTCTAATATACCTCTAGGATGCACTCCAGTAACAATCTCAAAAGGTGTTCTTCTAGTACTTCTATGCACTGAATTGTTGTAGGCAAACTCTGCTTGCGCAAGGATCAAATCCCAACTTTCGGTTTTAGCTCCCACTAAACATCTCAACAAGTTTCCAAAACTCCGGTTAATGACTTATGTCTGTCCATCAGTCTATGGGTGAAAAGTAGAATTGAACTTCAAATCTGTCTTCATCTTCTTCTAAATTATTCTCCAAAAATAGCCAAAAAACTTAGTATCTTTGTCTAAAACTATGCTCTTAGGTAATCCATGCAACCTTTCCACTTCCTTGAAAAATAAGTCTGCTACATGCAATGCATCTAATGTCTTCTTACAAGGTATGAAATGAGCCATATTTGAGAATCTATCCACTACCACAAATATATAATCATTCCCTTTCGGTGTCTTAGGCAATCCAAGTACAAAATCCATCCTTATATCTTCTGAAGGTCTTACCGGTACTATCAAAGGTTTATACAATCCCACATTCTGACTACTACTCTTTGCAACTTGACAAACTCTACAAATCTGCACATATCTCTTAACATCCTTATGAATCTGGGGCCAAAAGTACTGTTCACTCACCAATGCTACAATTTTGTCAATGCCAAAATGTCCAACTAGTCCTCCACTATGTTTCTCCTTTATCATATTCTCCCTCATAGAATTCTTAGGTATGCACAACTGAACCCCTCTGAATAACATCCCATCCTGAATGAAGTAATCCAATCATTTTCTTCTATATACCATAAGTGGTTCTCTACATGCTTTCCAAGGTTCTGCGAAATTCAGATCATCATCATATAAGGTCTTAAAATCTTCAAATCCTAATATTTTAACTGTCATATTGTCAACAAATTCCTTCTCTGACTCAATGCATCAACAACTTTGTTAGATTTCCCACTTCTATGCTTCAACACAAAGGTGTAACTCTACAAAAATTTTACCCATCTCATATGTCTTGTTGTCACTCAAATTGCACCCATAATGCACAAGTTGAAAGCTCAAGCAACTTGGTAACACATGGAATAATTCTCAGGCCTATGGGTTGCCTATAATGATAATTAACCTCCAGATGAAGGGCTGGTTCCCTGTGAACAACTCTAAATTCTTTACTGAGAAAAGGGATAGGGAAACTAAGAATGAAAATAGAATGACTTGCAAATGCTAAACGAAGGTGAAGCATCAATAGGATATCTCAAAATGAAAGAGATACAATCCTAAAAACACCAATCTGCACAAATAGACTTCTGGTTCATAAAACATAAATATTTCATGCAGAGGATTTAAACTTCAAGAAATTGAAAGGAAAGAAAAAAAAACTTTCACAATCAACCAAATGAGGCAATTTATCACAATGTACAACCTGTGACTTATAAATGAGACATAAAATTTAAAGGTTATCTAGACAATAACACAATAAACTAACTCTCAATAAAGAATAAGAAAATGAACTATAAAGACATAAGGCATAAGCTGGTCATTTTTATTCAATTCTGTCATAAAACTGCATATGAGCTACAAGAATGTATTCTCTGCTAAAACCAGACAAAGAATCATCAAGAACTAGTGAAGAAAGATATTTTTTTTTCACTTTATACAAAAACCTTCCAAAATGTAGAGGAAAGATAACTTCAGAATGACTGAAGATGAACTCCCACTGAAAATATCTCCTCTGAAAACTGATCCTCTCGTAGAAATAAAAAAGCCACCAAAAAAGGCTTCAAAACATGCAAAAAGAACTCATGCAATTAAGTTCAAACTCTTAGTCAACTAAAATTTGAACATATGGCACTCAAAATTAATCCTTATTACTTCAAGAACATGAGAAAGACTCATGCAAGCTTGCTCTGAGCTTAATAATCGCCTGCATTAACCAGATGACTTCTTATTTTGCATGGATTGCAAACTACCTTACCTTCAACCACTTTTAGCTTCCGACTGTAACAAGCGTTGCTTTCTTCATTGGGTCATCGGGTTAGCACTGAAACAATTATTCTGATGGCCGATGATAGTTCCATCCTCAGTCGCTAGGTCACGATGGAAATCCTAGTGAGCAATTTCCCACTGCAACTTGGCGACTACCATCGGATCTTCTCTAATTACCGTCGATCAATTGTGATCTGCTCTGCCTTTAACTCACCTTAGTCGCTTTCCCTTTCTATCGGGCCTGCCACATGTCACTTCCTAGTTGATTCCGGGGTTCCTACCCTGCCATCTTAGCATGACCTGGACTCACCGCCGGAATGAAGCACTTCTGTCCGATCAACCTTAATCTGTGTTCTTTATTTCTTCCTCTGAATTGATTCCTTAGCGGGCCCCACTACTTTATTCCATCTAAACCAACACATCATCAGTCATTGGGTCGCGATAAGTAATCGACGATCTTTTCATTGCAATGACTGTCGAATCCTTCTTGATCACCATTGATCTTTCTGACTTGCTTGACCTTTAACCTCTTCCCTCCAGCATGCCACAAAATTAAGACACCTTGAGATGCGCACGCATGCGGGGTCCACTAGGCGATGAGACAGTTCTTGTCAAAATCCTATAAGCTTTGACACTATAGTTATATGTGACTTTAGTTTTAAAATACAAAAATGCTCCTCCCCACGATGAATGTGGGATAAATGTTCTTCCTGCCTGGCAACTAAAAACGCTTGGAAATTCTCTAGCCTTTTAAAACCCTCTTTGGCGACTAAGTAAAAAATTTACATAGGCTGATTGCATTTGCTCTGAGTTTTGTTTGGCCTTACATCAACCACATAGGGGATTTGGCGATAAACTTGCCAAATGAATTTGTTTGAAGGTTTTAATAGCCACACCATTTCATCTGCAATGGAGCATAATATCTCTGTGATCTACATCATGCTGAGCTCAACCCTCGTGGGAGCCACATTTTGACCCACATGCTGTGTTACTGCCCTGTATCTGCACATGAAACAAACAAGTTAGACAAAAATAGTGCATTTCTTCTTGGTTCATGATTTGATCTTTTCAAAATGAAAGAATGCAAGGCTTCATTAGGGCACTAAATTTGGCATGTGCAAAATTTGGTAACATTTTTGGTGACTTTTGAGGAGTGTTTGCCTACTAAACACTATAGACCAGTCATGGCTTATCCATTGGGCTTATGGGGTCATTTCAGCCCTCCTTTCAAATGGAACTTCTTGAAATTTAGTTGCTTCACAGCATGACATCAAAACAAAATAGGAAAACGAGGAAAAAACAAGTGGTGCTACCTAAAACAGGAACCACAAAAATGTGCATAAACACTTATTGAAAAACAGAAGAGCAAAAATAGAAAAAATAGAATGTTCATCGACACTTATTAGCTTAAATGAAATATCAAAGGCAAGTTTTGAGATGAATCCCATTAACTGAGATTGGAAGGGTCTCACCATTCAACTTTGAAAGCTGAAAAACATTATGTTGCTTTTTTTCAATAATGATGTATGGGCCATCCCATATGGCATCAAATTTAGTATGCTTTCCAGGCTTACTCTTTAATTCATCCCACTTCAAAACCAAATCTCCCTCATTGAAAACTCCCAGAGCTGCCTTTCTATCGAAAGTCCTCTTTATCCGAGCTTGATGATTTTCAATAGTCAACAATGCTTGCTTTCTTACCTCCTCCAACTCTATTAGTTTTGCCAACCTAACTTGCATGGGTTCTTCTTGCAACATTTATAGATCTCTAATCAAAGTTAGTGTAGGCATTTTAACTGAAATTGGGAGTCTTGCCTCTTTACCATAAACAAGGACATAGGGAGATATATCTGTAGCTCTCTTAGGGGTGATTCTATCAGCCCACAATGCATCTTTTAATTGAGTGTGCCAAGCTCTCTGATTATCTTCTATTGTCCTCTTGATTATCCTAATCAAGTTCTTATTAGTAGACTTAGTTTGTCCATTATCTCGAGGGTAATAATTGGATGAAGTACTAAAAAATATGTTGTTTTGGATAGCTCAATCACTAATCTTAAATCCTACAAAAGCTAATGCATTGTTTGAAATAATAGAATCAGGGATACCAAACCTTGCTACTAAGTCATGATAAAAGTTTAGGACTGCACTTTCATTTGCCTCTTTCAAGGGTACAACTTTAGTCCACTTGGTAAAGTAATCAATGGCTGTCAAGATCCATTTATGCCCAAAACTTGAAGGTGGATTGATGAATTCGATAAAATCAAGGCCCCACTTCATGAATGGTTGTTAAATTTGAATAGGTTGTAGGGGTAAAGCTGCCATCTTCTTCTTGCCTGCAAATAGTGTACAATTCTTACATTTTCTTACCCAAGCATATGCATCTTTATGCAAATTAGGCCAAAAATATCCTACCCTCATGATCTTTAATGCTATAGTCCATGGTGCAAAGTGACCACCAGCTAGTCCATTATGGAATTCCTCTAATATTCTCTCAGTTTGATCTGAAGCTATGCATCTTAAGAATACACCATTAAAATCTTTTCTAAATAAAATTCCATCTAAAATGATATAAGGAATAGCTTGAAGTCTATAGTATCTTCATTTAGCATTGTTTAGGCCTTTAGGAAACTCACCAGTCTAAAGAAAATGCATCATTTCATGCACCCAACTTGTAGGAGGCATTGCTACAACAATTGGTTCATTATCTTCATGAACTAGGACAACTTCTTCATTCTCTTGTTTGGTATTTTCATTGTGACCAGTGAGCTATTTACATAATCCATTACCTCTAATTAGATTCGTTACCTTTATATTGACATCATACTCCATCACTTTCGTGATCCAACCAACTCTTTTGTCATTAAGATCTCTATTCAACAAAAAATCTTTTATACTAGGATGAGAAACCATTAGGTGAATTTTGTTATTTGAAAGCATGTGTCTAAATTTCTTTAGACTTCTAATGACTGCTAATGCATGTTTCTTAACAAAAGAATAATTTTGTTTGTACCCTTCTAGGCCTTGGCTGAAGAATGCTATTGGCTGCTCCAATCCCTCATCATTTTGTTGAATCAACATAGCTGAAATAGTATCAAAAATACCAAAAGCATATAATATAAAATTCTTTGCAAAGTCTAGATTAATTAAAGTAGGTGCTGATGCTATGACAATATTAATTTCTTCAAAATTATTCTTAGCCTCTTTGGACCAGCTGAAAGTAACATTTTTTTTAAGCATGCTAGTCAATGGCTTCAAAAGAAATGCTATATTAGGGATGAATCTCCTTACAAAATTGATTCTGCCTATAAATATTTGAAGGCCTTTCTTATGTGCAAGTAAAGGCAAAGCTAAAATAGCACTTACCCTCTCAGGATCTATGGTTATTCCATGTTTGGAGATAATATAGCCCAACAACTTACCCTCATGTATGACAAAAATGCACTTTTTGGGATTTAAAGATACTCCATATTCTCTACACCTTTCAAAAATTTGCCTTAAGTGACAAAAGTGTTCTTCCACATGCTTTGAAACAATGGTTACGTCATAAAGATAAACCAAAAAAAATTTATTTATAAGACCTTGGAAGGCCATGTCCATTGCCCTCTGAAAGGTTTCTCCTGCATTAGACAAACCAAAAGACTTTTTCCTATATGCCATTGTTCCCCATTTTGTAGTAAAGGCAGTCTTAAATTGGTAATCCTCTTTTACTAGAATCTGATTATAACCAGAATAACCATCAAGTAGTGAAAATCTATCTGAACCTGAAACTACTTGTAAGATCTGCTCCACTGAGGGCAGTGGGTAATGATCTTTTAGAGAAGCTCTGTTAAGATCTCTAAAGTCTACACAAAGTCTAAGCTCACCATTCTTCTTTCTTACGGGAACCAAATTTGAAACTCAAGATGTATGCTTTATAGGAAAGATGATATTACCTTGGATCAACTTTTTTAATCTTGTCTTCATGAGATGCTCGAGTTTTGGATTAAGGGGCCTTTTCTTTTGTCTCATAGGCTTAGCATCAACTTCCAACTCTATGGTGTGTTGGGATAATGCGGGGTTCAATCCCTTCAAATCTTCATACTGCCATGTAAATATATCATTTAACTCTTGACAAAGCAAAACAAATGCCTGTTTCTCATCAGTTGTACATACGTTTCCAAGCTTTAATAACTTATCTCTGAAGATCTCAATAGGTTTGTAGTGCTCCTCTTTAACTAGCATGCTACCCTTTTCCTTTCTAAACCGATCATTAGTGTTAAAGAGTGAATCAAGGGTTACCAATCCCTTTGGCAACTTATTATTTTTCAATTGAAGAATTTGATTTTCATATTGCTTTACAAACTTATGCTGATTACCAGCTGCAAATTCAGCCTCTTCAATAAGAAAATTAATAATTTGTTCATCTGAATCAAAGACTTGCCAATTGGAACTGTTATCTGGAATTGAAGGCCTAACAACCACTTTGACATATTGTCATCTTTCAATATTCCTTACCTCATATGGTATGTCAAATTGAGCACTCAAGGCAGCCAACTTATTTGCTTCCTTATTATGATTTCTAGGCACTGACAACAGATTGAAAGCATGAAATTCTTCAATTAAGTCCCATATCCTATGCTTATACATTTTAAGGACATCTTTTTTAGTCACATTGACACCTCTTACTTGATTTACCACTAGCTCACTATCCCCAAATACTTGCAAACACTTTACATTTATTTTTCTAGCCCATTCCAATCCATGTGCAAGTGATTCATATTCAGCTATATTATTAGTACATCTAAAAGAAAATCTAAAGGCTGAAAAATATTTCTTCCCTTCAGGAGAGATTAACATAACACTACCTCTGGAACCAACCTTTCTCCTCAAGCCATCAAAATAGAGTTGCCACAATTCATTGTTTTGTTGTTCACCTTGCTGATTGGACAATTGATTGTCATCTTTTTCAAGATTAGGGACAACGACACCTTCTTCATGGATCATGTAGACACCTAGCTCTAATTCTTCCATATGCTTGAATGGATCTTCCTCATCATTCTTTACTGCCCATTCATCTAATACTACATCAGGTATCCCTTCTATTGGAGTGTTTGGATATGGGGTATTAGGTTGTTCATTAGATTCTTGTATAGACAAATTTGCATTAACAACACTTGGGATGTATGGTTCTATATGATCATGAGCTAACAATTCTAATTTTATGGTCACTTTGGTACCATATCTTATTCTGAAAAACACGTGTGACCAATCACAAGACAAATACCCACCCAACTTGGCTGTGAAATCTTTGGACAAGCATAAAGCAAAGTAAGGTGGAAGAACTATGATGTAGACATCTTGTGGGATTGATAAGTTTGGGCATGCATGCAATATGAGATCCAAATTTTTAATCACACCCACTATGTTTACGATTGTCCCATCTAACTGGACTAACCCTTTTGAAAGAGACTCATATGTCAAACCCAGCTTATCAACTATCTTCTTTGGCATGATAAAACTACTTGTGCCTGAATCAATCATACAATTATGCACTAGGTGCTGACCTATGATTAAAGTTAGATAAAAGGAGGGGGTTTGACCTTCTGAGTCTGTTGTTCACCCCTCTTTTCTTGAGGGACATTGGATAAGACTACTTTGGGTTTTTCATTAGGAAGCTCTTGTGACAAAGAGATGTTAGACAAGGCATTTTTAAGCAATTTTTTTGCCTTGGAAGAGCTAAGGAATCCCACATTGAGACACTGACATGCATCTTTTTCAATTGATCCAAAATATTAAATGAGCTTGTACTAACCTTCTGCTGCCCTCTTTTAACGACGACATCCTCTTGAACTAGTGTTGTTGGTAATTGACCTCTTAGTTGATCCTTGTTGACCACTAGTTTCCCTTTTGGTAGGATTTGTATATTTGGAGTGGGTTGAGCTCCAGGTGGTGCTTGTTGGCTTGTAGAAGCCTGATTGATGCCTTTATTAGCTTGCTGTCCTATATCAATGGCTCTCTTTTTGGACTGTGTATTGGCTGCAATGGAAGTGTAGGACTGATTCTGATCTTGTCGTTGATTTAATCCACAAAATTCTTCACCTTTCCAATTGACCAAGGTAACATCCAGACCTTGTTTAGAATGAGAAACTTGTTGATCATGAGTTCCATGAGTACTATCTTCTGAGACAACATTATTTTGAACCATGAGTGCTTGATGTAGCATACCATTTGAACAAGTAGTTTGATTATGAGGTTGGTTGCAAGAATAACACCAATCATAATCCGATGCCATGTTGTTTTGAGTTGGGACGATATTTGTGGATGTGCTGGTAGTGTTGGGATTGTAAGGTATATTGGATCTTTGGTTATAATTTCTCCTTTGACCCTAAGGGTCAACTTGATAAGGAGGTCTGTTCTGCTGGTTATTCTGATAAGGGGCTTGATAAGGCTTGGTGTTCTGGTAAACTTGCTTCTCAATATTGGTCATTTTGTTACCAAAGCCTTGGAACATGGTTTTCATTTCATTTTTAAACTCCCGAAACTCTTGATTTGGGAGTGTAACAATATTTGCTTGGGCTGCAACTTGATAATTCAGTGCTGGTAAAGGTGGGACAACGACTAGAGGAGTCTCTAAAAGAGGTACAATAGGATGTATTTATGGAAATATGGGCATTGGGGGCCTAGGGGCTATTTTACCAGCCTAAATTAGACAGTTTTATGCCCTAATAGCAACATCAAATGCATTTGGTAGAGTATTTGCACCCATAGACTTAATCATGACTGAAATGTCACTATTAAGGGCTCTAAGATAAGATAGAAATGCATGAGAAGGAGTAGGCCTTACAGTGATAGGGATTCTGCTCCAAGTCTTCTAGAAACGAAAATTGAAGTTGGTCATTTTCTCTTGAGGGGATCTCTTTATGGTACTCAATTGTTCTAATAGTGACAAATGGTCAGATTTGTCCTCAAACTGTGAATTTAATCTAGCACCCAACTGATCCCAAGTATCAATTGAGTTTACAGGTAGTCCTCTGAATCACTGAAGCGCTTTCCCTTTAAATGAGGCAACCAAGAGTCTAATTGCAACATTCTCTTGCGTGATATGATGTACACCACACAACGAAGCTTCATCCCTTATATGTTTGATTGGAGTGGTTTGATCTTCTCCTGTGAAAAAAGGTAGGCTTTTTAGTGCTGCTACAAGAATATCATCATAATGAGTAAGATTCAAAGGGCTCCCTTGATTGAAAGGTACAAAAGGCTGAGCTCTTGGCAGAGCAATTGGGATAACAGGTGGATTTACTTGTGGATTCTGGGTAATAGGTGGTTGAATTGCGGGTGGCAAAATTAGGCTGAGAATCAGGTAGAGGAGAAGAATTAGCTAGGAGATCAGAATCTGGATTTTCCTAAAAAACTTCAACTAAAGAACTTTCTGGAAACTCAATTGCTGAATTTGTTGCTTTCTCTGTCTTTTTTGTTGTCCTTGACCTTCTCTGTGATGGTGGTAGCTCAATATGCTCAATCAAATCCTCGCTTTGTCTCGTTTGAAGGCTGGGATTGCTGCTCCTCACACCAAAAGCAGCAAGAGTGAATATTTGTTGAACTGATATAGCTCAAACGGGTCCCATCGGGCGTGCCAAAAACTATTGTCACTCAAATTGCACCCGTAATGCACAAGCTGAAAGCTCAAGCAACCTTGCAACACATGAGATAATTCTCAGGCCTGTGGGTTGCCTATAATGAAATAACCTCCAGATGAAGGGCTAGTTCCCTGTGAAGAACTCTAAATTCTTTACTAAGAAAAGTAATAGGGAAACAAAGAATGAAAATAGAATGAAATGCAAATGCTAACAAAGGTGAAGCATCAATAAGATATCTAAAAATGACAGAGATACAATCCTAAAAACACCAATATGCACAAATAGACTTCTGGTTCATAACACATAAATATTTCATGCAAAAATCTAAATTTCAAGAAATTGAAAGGAAAGAAAAAAAACTTTGACAATCAACCAAATGAGGCAATTTATCACAATGCACAACCTGTGACTTATAAATGAGACATAAAATTTAAAGGTTATCTAGACAATAACACAATAAACTAACTCTCAATCAAGAATAAGAAAATGAACTATAAAGACATAAGGCATAAGCTAGTAATTTTTATTCAGAATTCTATCATAAAACTGCATCTAAGCTACAAGAATGTATTCTCTGCTAAAACCAGCCAGAGAATCATCAAGAACTAGTGAAGAAAGATAAATTTTTTTCACTTTATACAAAAACCTTCCAAAAGGTAGAGGAAAGATAACTCCAGAATGACTGAAGATGAACTCCCACTGAAAATATCTCCTTTGAAAACTGATCCTCTCGTAGAAATAAAAAGCCACTAAAAAAGGCTTCAAAACATGCAAAAAGAACTCATGAAATTCAGTTCAAACTCTTATTCAACTAAAACTTGACCATATGATGCTCAAAATCAATCCTTATTACTTCAAGATCATGAGAAAGACTCATGCAAACTTTCTCTGAGCTTAATAATCGCCTGCATTAATCGGATGACTTCTTCTTATTTTGTATGGATCACAAACTACCTTACTTGCAACCACTTTCAACTTCTGAGTGTAACTAGCATTGCTTTCTTCATTAGGTCATCGGGTTAGCACTAAAACAGTTATTCCGATGGCCGATGATAGTTCCATCCTCAGTCGCTGGGTCGCGATGGAAATCCTAATGAGCAATATCCCACCGCGAATTGGCGACTACCATCGGATCTTATCTGATTATCGTTGATCAATTATGCTATGCTTTGCCTTTAAATCGCTTTAGTTGCTCTCCCTTTCTATCGGGCCCACCATGTGTCACTTCTTGGTTGATTTTGGGGTTCCTGCCCTACCATCTTTGCATGGCTTGGACTCACTACCGGAATGAAGCTCTTCCGTCCGATCAACCTTAATTTGCATTCTTTATTTCTTCCTCTGAATTCCTTCCTTAGCGGGCCCCACTACTTGATTCCATCTAAACCGCCACGTCATAAGTCACTGGGTTGTGATGAGTAATAAGAAATCATATTTTCATTGCAACATAGCGACGACCATCAGATCCTTCTTGATCACCATTGATATTTCTGACTTGCTTGACCTTTAACCTCTTCCCGCCATTCAGTCACAAAATTAAGACACATTGAGATGTGCGTGCATGCGGGGTCCACTGGGTAATGAGACACTTCTGGTCAAAAGCCCGTAAGATTTGACCCTATAGTTATATGTGACTTTAGTTTTAAAATACAAAAATGCTCCTCCCCGCGACCAATGTGGGATAAATGTTCTTCCTGCCTGGCAACTGAAAACACTTGGAAATTCTCTAGCCTTTTAAAACCCTCTATAGTGACCAAGTAAAAACTTTACATAGGCCGATTGCATTTGCTCTGAGTTTCTTTTGGCTTTACATCAACCACATAGGGGATTTGGCGATAATCTTGCCAAATGAATTTGTCTGAAGGTTTTAATAGCCACGCCATTTCATCTGCAATGGAGCATAATATCTATGTGATCTACAACATGCTGAGCTCAACCCTCATGGGAGCCACATTTTAACCCACATGTTGTCTTACTATCTTGTAACTTCACATGGAGCAAACAAGTTAGACAAAAACAATTCATTTCTTCCTGGTTCATGATTTGATCTTTTCAAAATGAATGAATGCAAGGCTTCATTAGGGCACTAAATTTGACATGTGCAAAATTTGGTAACATGTCTCTGATTGAACTTACTCTGATTGTTCAAATACTGCAAAGCTAGATGATCTATATACAACACAAACTCCTTAGGCAAAAACTAATGTCTCTTCTTCTTCAAGGCTTGACCTATGGCATAAAAATCTTGATCATGTTAGACAGTTCAAATAACTAGAAGATAATTGAGAGGGGGGGGGGGGTGAATTAGTTTTCATAGATTACCAAAACCATTAACCATTAACAATTTAAACTTTAATATCAGAACCCAAAAAATTAATACCGGAATAGAAGACAAACCAATTAAGCATAAACAATAATCACAGAATAAATACCATCCACATGACACCAAGATTTTTATGTGGAAAACCCGGTAAAGGGAAAAACCACTTGGGAAGCCTACCCACAGTCAGATAATACTTCTGCAGTAAGTATGTGAATTACAATTGAGGGGCCTACATTTGCAGGAAGGCCGACAGCCTAGAGCACACCGCTCATCACAAAAGGAGCCTCATTGACTACATATAAATCTAGTCTACAATCCAGAGAAGTGTTGAACTACAAAAGATAGCATCTCCTATGCCCGAGTACAGTTCCAATTAATCTCAATAACAGAGGACTAAATCCTCTTACATAAACCCAATTCGATCTCCAATGATTGACCAACTCATCTGCCTAAATGATATTACATTATTCGCACATTACATTCCTTGACCATGACCTCTAACAATAACCATGATGATCTACAAGGAGATCTTACATCTATATATACAAACCCTCGACCATAAACAATCAAGTCGACCACTAGATAATAAACCAATTACATAATTACAAACCATGTCGGCCTTAGACTAAACAAATAATATCAACACATAAGACATCCTAGAATTAGGTCCTATCCACACGTTACATTAAAGTTGGTTCATAACCTAGATCAACCGGGATGAAGTATAGGTCACAACAATGATCTCCATCCACCAAGTCTCGAACATGATCACCAACAACATCTTGAAACTCCACCAGAAGTTGCAGCAACACCACTTATGCAATTCATCAAAGATCTCCACAAAAAGCTCTATTGATGAAACCCTCACTAGAACCAGAAACCAATCTTCTAAGCAAGTAGGATATCAACCGATCTCCAGACCAAAGCCAACTGGCCAAATATGAGCATGAGTATCATGAACAAGTCAAATTCATCAACAAACTATACTAGAGCCTACCGGATCATGCCAGATTCAAGTTAACCAGAAAACACTTGACCTACTGGGACCATAAATGTGTCGGTAAAGCATCCAAACAGCTAGTGTTGACATCAATAACAAAACATCAATGAAACACATAATAAATTCCACCAAATAGCCAACAATCTGCCCCTTTGCCATTGATGGCAACACTAGATGTGAAAAAGATATAAGTACCAAGAAATGCCAAACAAGTCTCCCCCAATGGAAGACAACCAATAATCTCCCAAAGATAGCTCTGAAAATCAATATCTCTCCCCCTTTCTTTTTTTTCACTTTCTTTTTCTTTTTCACATCAATATCACTCCCCCTTTGACATCAATGCTAGAAATTTGATAAAAATATCAAAGCAAAAAAATAAATCACTGAATCACAAAGTTGACTACTCCCCTTGAGCATTAGCATCCCACATCAGTGCCAGAATTTATAGTATCTCTAATAATGCATGCCAGATGGATGCCAAACCACACCAATCAAGTCTCTACCAGAGGGGCAGAAACCCCCAATCTATCTCTCAGGTACTCAAATGATTCTTTGGACAAAGGTTTAGTGAAAATATCTGCAATCTGCTCTTTAGTGTTCACATAAACCACTCTAACTTCATTTGCTTCCACTTTCTCCTTCAAAAAGTTATACTTGATAGATATGTGCTTTGTTTTAGAATGAAATACCAGATTCTTTGATATATCAATAGCAACAGAGTTATCATAGTGAATAACTACCAGTACATCACAACCCACCTTTATATCCTTCAACATTTGCTTCATCCATAAAAAAATGTGTACAGTTAGTAGTAGCAACGACATACTCAACTTTAGCAGTAGATAAAGAAGTACATGACTGTTTCTTGCTGATCCATGAACCCAACTTTTTTCCAAGAAAGAAAGCTCCACTGGAATTACTTTTCTGGTCATCAACATCTCCAACCCAATCAACATTTGTATATGCACATAAAGTAAAGTTATCATCATTAGGGTACCATAAGCCATATCCCAATGTACCTTGCAAGTATGTAAAGATCCTTTTCACCGCCATCTCATGATTTTCTCTAGGATCACTCTAAAATCTTGAAACAATACAAACAACATTCATAATGTCAGGCCTAGTCCAAGTCAAATAAAGCAGACCTCCAATCATAGATTTGTATCTTGTAGGATTTACCGGTGCAGAAACATCTTTTGTTGTCAATTCTCACTTGTAACCATAGGAGTACTTATTGATTTAGAATCTCCCATACCAAATTTCTTCAACAATTCCTTAGCATATTTAGTCTGATGGATGAAAGTACCTTTGTCAGTCTGAGTAATCTGCAAACCTAAGAAACAAATCATCTCACCAATCATAGACATCTCAAATTCTTTCTCCATATTTTAAAAAAATTCAATGCATAACTTATCTTTACCTCCAAAAATAATGTCATCAACAAATACTTCAATAATTAGTATATCATCATCAGTGATCTTATAATATAAATTACTATCAACACCGCCCTTGGTAAAACCGAGCTTTAAAAGATATTTATCCAACCTTGCATACCAAGCCCTATGTGCTTGTTTCAATCATATAAAGATTTCCTTAACTTGCAAACCATATTTGTATCATCTGATAGTGAAAAACCATCAAGCTGCTCAATATAAACTTCTTCATCAAGATCCCCATTAAAAAATGCACATTTAACATCCATGTAATAAACCTTGTAGTTTTTATAAGCAGCATAGGCAAGAAATAATCTTACAGCTTCAATACTAGCTATAGGTGCAAAAGTCTCTCCATAATCAATTCCTTCCTTTTGAGAATTTCCTTTACAAACACATCTAGCCTTATTCCTTATAACTTGACCATCCTCATTCAATTTATTCCTAAAAACCCATTTAGTTCCAATAAAATTTTTATTTTTAGGCTGAGAAACCAAGGTCCATGTGTTATTTTTCTCAATCTGGTCTAATTCTTCCATAGATTTCAACCAATATTCATCTTTACATGCCTCAATTACTGATACCAGTTCAACTTGTTTAATTAAACATACCTCATTAGTTGCCAGTCTTCTTCTTGTCATCACTCCATTGCTCTTATCCCCAATGATTTGATCTTCTAAATGATTCAATCTCACATACCTAGGAGTGTTCTGACTCTCTGTTCCTCTTTCCTATTCTTCAGTTACTGTAGAATTATCTGATACTACCAGAGTAACTGGTTCAACTCTTTGTTTTGGTAAAGGTGCTACCAGTTCAGATATAATCATTTCCACTATCGATTCCTTCTCATAAACTTTGATTTGACTTTTGTTCAACTCATCTACTTTCACATTAGCACTCTCCACAATTCTCTACAATCTCTTGTTATAACATCTATATGATTTGATTTCATAAGAATAACCAAGAAATATGCCTTCATCACATCTAGGATCAAATTTCTCAGGAATATCATCTCTCCTGATATAACATTCTACCAATTTTTTTGAAATACTTAACTGTAGGTGTATTTCCAAACCATAATTCATAAGGTGTCTTACCAATTTCTCCTTTGATATGTACTCTGTTAAATGTATAAACCGTTGTGCTCACTGCTTCTCTCCAGTAGATATGAGGTAGACAATCTTCCATCATCATTGTTCTAGAAGCATCCAAGATAGTTATGTTCTTCCTTTTTACAACTCCATTCTACTGAGGTGTCCAGGGAGCAGAAAATTGTCTTCTTATAGCATGCTTGTCACAAAAGTTATTAAAATCACTGGATGTGAATTCACCACCATGATCTGATCTCAAACATTTAATCTTCAATCCTATCTCAGTTTCCACTTTAGCCTTAAATATTTTAAACTTTTCAAATGTTTCATATTTTTCTCTCAGAAAAGTAACCCACATCATTCTAGAATAATCATCAATGATTAGCATGAAATATCTATCACCTTGAAAACTTTTAACTCTTGCAGGGCCACACAAATCAGTATGAATAAGATCAAGAACATCATTTGATTTATCTTGTATACTCCTCAAAGAGGTTCTGAACTATTTACCCATTTGACATTCTTTACATACCGGATTATAGAGATTCATAATCTTAGGTATATCCCTAACTGCCTTAGTTGAACTGATCTTCACAATGCAATTAAAATTCACATGACACAACCTTTTATGCCATAACCAACTCTCATCAATATGTGTAATCAAACATGTCTTCTCACCAAAATTCAAATGAAATATATTACCTTTTGTCTGTGTACCAGTTGCAATCTCTGAGCCAGATCTGTTAATAATTTTGCATTTCCCATCCTTGAACTGTAATTGAAATCCCTTATCTACCAATTATTCTACACTCAAAGGATTATGCCTCAAACCTTCAACATAATAAACATTCTTAGTATTGTTCTTACCATCCAGTGATATAGTTCCTTTTCCTTTGATCATACATGCCTTGTCATCTCATAATCAAACTAGACCACTATCAAATTATTGCAAAGACAAAAACTTCCCTTTATCTCCATTCATGTGATGTGAACAACCATTGTCAATTACCCATTCATCCTTGTCTTCAATTTTAGCAGCAAGTGCCTTCTCTCCAAGTACATTCTTTTCCAGTGCCAGATCATCTTCCTTGATAGCCAGGAATACCCATTCCTTCCCATTGCCAGATCCACTAGCAGAGTCTTTTGCCGATTCATCATCATAATCAACAATGCCTTCCTCATCTGCTATGTAGCATGATTTGTCTCTATTTTTTTTGTATTTATACTTGTTTTGATATCCAGGGTTAGGCTTAAATGATCTTCTAACTCTTTCTTCAAATCTTGAATTCCTTTCAGGACATCTAGATGCAAAATGACCAATCTTATTACATGCAAAACATTTAAAAGGTACCTTTCCTTCATACTAACTTCCTACCGGTCCTTTAGGTACTCTTCTAGCAAACAGTGCTTCAAGTTGCTCAAACTCATCATTTTTCTCTCTTAATAGCTTCTAATTCCTTTGCATACAAATCTTTCCAGTCTTGCTTACTGGTTGTAGATGTAGATGCATGAAAAGTAGGTTCAGACTTCTTAGCTCTAGAAGGTCCAAATTCCTCAAGCTAAAAAACAAACAGTTTCCCAACCAACGTATCTCTGTTGACAGATGTATTAGCCATTGTTATCAACTCATTAATAGCAGTAGCTTGATGAATAATGATGAACAACGGATACCCTAACTGGTACTGAGAGGGGGGGGGGTGAATCAGTACATACAAAAACTTCTCTCCGCAACTTATCAAGTTAAAACAATCTTAACCAGTTGTCTTCATTACTGAACTTAACCATGGCAATACCAGTTAAACACAGTAAGACTTTAGATAATATAAATAGGTAAATCTGAATGCTTCAAATACAATACTTGATAACTACTTCACCCATAAACATATGCATGTGGTATATCAACAATACCATAACCATTAGCTCTACATGCATAATCACTTAAACAAAGAATACTTAATCATCACATGAAAATACACAACTCATGACACATATTTTTTCACGTGGAAACCCAAATGGGAAAAACCACGATGGGGATGAATACCCACAAGCTTGTTTTGAACTCTTTTGAAGCTCGCTCTATTAGGAGCCTAGTCTGGTTAAAGACTTTACAATAAGGTTCTGCTAGGAACTGATCCTGTTAAAGATCACCCATTTAAGGGATGGCTATATACCATGTTAAAGGTTGAAACCCTGTTAAAGGTTACCTTGCTAGAGGATTCAAAGAACTCAATGAACTTGAGTCACCTGGTTAGAGGATTTACAATAAGCCTATTAAAGCTACCCGACAAAGGGATTTTCTTACTGTTGAAATGGTTAGAAGACAACAGGTAAAACTCTGATCTGATATCAACACTATATGCTAAGGCAAATCTTTTTTCAATTCCTCTACTTTGCAATCACACTTTGCAGTTTTCTCTCACTAGTCTGGCAAGTATCTCACCACTCAGATACATACACAACTTTTTCCAACAACTTACAATAACAAACATCACCGACCTTATAGACAACAATTAGGTCGGTAGCATAAACCCTAAACCCTAATCATGTAGGTTTACAATTATCGGTGGTCCAATCCTGACTGCTCAAACATTTTATATAGAATGAAACAATCTCAAAAGATCACAAGTCATTCTGCATCATCCATTCTTCACCGCACATAAAAATCTGTAACCCACCACGCTTTCTTCTCATACCGCTAAGAAAAATGTTCATTCCTGAGTTAGACATTAATGCAGTCGATCCTTCACATGCAAGATCCTCAAGGAAATCCTTCACGTGCACAAAACTGATGTGGCATCATGATCTCATCCTAATTTCTTAGCTAACTCATCACAAAATATCATCGATTGCATCGTACAAGATAGATTGCCAAACCAAAAACCCTAGAGCTGAGACTACCAACCGATAGTCACACTTAATGAAACCCCAACACCGGTTCACTACATCTCTTCATACCGGTTCTTCAACTTGATCATCAAATAACATCTACTTCCAATCTTCATATCGGTTGAGCTATACTTATTAACATCAATGACAACATACATTATTATCATATCATCATGTGCCAACATACTGGTTCATCAAATGCCAACAATCTCCCCCTTTGGCATTGATTGCAATACTTACTTAGCATAGCATTTCAACAAGAAACATCATAGACTAGTGCCAAAAAAAATATATTCATCAGATATCATACAACAAATATCTTCTCCCCTATCTCATATCTTCTCTCCTTATTATATATCTTCTCCCCTTTTGACAACAATGCCAAAGTGGAGGCACAAGCTCCTATACTCCACTATGCTGCTCCCCCTATGAAGTAGCATTCTTCCACACATCAATCTTGAAATATTTGTCAGTGTAATACCTGACTGATGTGGAACACACATCTTTAGTTGACTTCATGAAGGGGAGAAACCCCTAATTCACCTCTCAAATAGGTAAATGTAGTCTTTGGTAAGGGCTTAGTGAATATGTCTACTAGTTTCTCCTTACTAGAAACATGTTGTAATACAACCTCTCTATTTTGAACCTTCTCTCACAAGAAATGATACTTTAGTTCAATGTGCTTAGTTCTAGCATGCAGTACCGGATTTTTGGAAATATTGATTGCACTAGTATTGTCACAAAATATACTCACCGGTTCAGATATAGGTACTTTGAAACATCTAATATATGTTTCATCCAGATTTCTTGACTGCAGTTCATAAATGCTGCCACATACTCTACTTCAGCTGTAGACTGAGAAGTACAACTCTGCTTCTTACTTGTCCATGAGACTAGTCTTCCACCAAGAAAAAATGCTCCACCGGTTGTGCTTTTCCGGTCATCCACATGACCTCCCCAATTTGCATCAGTAAATACCTTGAGATTAAAATCACCATTGTATGGATACCATAGTCCATAGTCAACAATCCCTTTCAGGTATCTAAGAATCCTCTTGACTTCTACCAAGTGGGATTCTCTCAAACTTTTCTGAAAATGAGCTACAATGTCCACTGCATGAGAAATATTTGGTCTGTTGTGCACCACATAGTGCATCTTACCAATCATTGACTGATACTCCTTCTCATTTACTAATGCTAAATCATCTTCCTTATTCAGTTTACAGCCGGTCGCCATTGGTTTACAAACTAGTTTTCTCTCCTCCATGCCAAAGGGCTTCAATACCTCTTTGACATACTTGGACTGGGTAATGAAGATACCCTCTTTCATTTGTTGAATCTGTAAACCAATGAAGAACTTTATCTCCCCAATCAAAGAAATTTCAAACTCTTTCTTCATTTCATTTGCAAATGCATGGCTCATTTCATCATCTCCTCCAAAGATTATGTCATGTACAAATACTTCACAAATCAAAATCTGATAACCTTCAGATTTTAGGTAGATGTTGCTATCCTCACTTGCTCTTTGAAATCTCATTTTCACAAGATGAGAGTGTAATCGTTCATACCATTCCCTAGGTGCTTGTTTCAATCCATATAGGGCTTTGTGTAATCTACACACCATGTTACTATCTTCTGATAAGGCAAACCCATCTGGTTGCTCAATATACACTTCCTCTTCTAGGATTCCATTTAAGAATGCAAACTTCACTTCCATTTGGTATACCTTAAATAACTTGAATGCTACAAATGCAAATAGAATTCAAACACCTTCCAGTCTAGATATAGGAGCAAAGGTTTCTCCATAGTCTTCTCCCTCTTCCTGAGTGTATCTCTTGCATACAAGTCTTGCCTTTTTTCTTACAACTGTGCCTTCTTCATTTAGTTTATTCTTGAAAACCCATTTGGTACCTATGACATTCTTATGTTTTGTTCTGGGTACCAAGGACCATGTTGCATTCTTTTCTATCTGGTCCAACTCCTCTTCCATTTCCTTAATCCAGTCTTCATTTGTAAGTGCTTCTCTCGAAGTCTTGGGCTCCAATTCAGAAATCATGCAAGATTTTTCTTTCACCTTTCTTCTGGTGAGTATCCTTGCATCTTTATCTCCTATGATCTACTTCAGATCATGATGTAGTTTCACATATCTAGGAACGACTCTAGCTGGTTCTGCTTGCTTTTCCTCTTTACTTGTTTCTTTCTTAATCAGTTCCCAAAAGGCTACACCCGGTTCATCTTCCACTTCCTCGCTGTAGGTTTCCTTAGGTTCCTCAGGGGATTCATCAACCCTGACATTGATACTCTTAATAATTTTCTGTGTTCTATTGTTGTAGCACTTGAGAGCTTTACTCTTAGTGGAATACCCCAAAAATATTCCTTCATCACATTTAGCATCAAACTTGCTCAGATGCTCACCTCTCTTGATGAGTACCTGGTTCATAGTATAGACTGCAGTGCTCACTGCTTCTCTCCAAAAAGTGTGAGAAACCTTTCCTTGGATCAACATTGTTCTGGCCGCTTCAACTATAATCTTGTTATTCCTTTCTGCTATGCCATTCTGTTGTGGCGTCCTTGGGGAAGACAAATACCTCTTGATACCACTATCTTCACAGTACTTGTTGAATTCATCAGAAGTGAATTCACCTCCTTGATCAGTTCTTAGGAATTTTATCTTTTGACCACTTTCCTTCTTTGCTAATGCTCTAAAGGCTTTGAAATTTCCAAATGCCTTAGACTTGTCTCTCAAGAATTATACTGTAGACTCCACCTTTAAACTCCAGAACAAGTCCTTTATCATTTAGCTAAGCAACACTCAACAGGTTATGCTTAAGACCTTCTACCTAGTAGACATCATCCGCACTGCTCTTTCCATTCAGTGAGATAAATCCTTTTCCTTTTACTAGGCATGGTGCATCATTGCTAAATCTTACAACACCTCCATCATATTCTTCTAGAGACATAAACTTTCCCCTATCACCAGTCATGTGGTGAGAACAACTACTATCAATAATCCACTCATTAGAGTTGTCAATGCGAGAGACAAAGTGCTTTCTTGTCAGCCACTTCTTCCTTTACAGCTACAAACACTATGTCCTAATTCTCTTCATTCTCAAATTCTTCATCAGTAACACCTTCATCCACTGCAACAAGACAATTTCTTCTATTTCCTCCTTTATACTTTCTAAACCTCTCCGGTTTATCCTTATTGTCATTGTTAGGACAGTTAACAGCTATATGTCCTATCTTATTACAGGAAAAACATTTTAAAGGAAGCTCACCTCTGTATTTTCCAGTGCCTTTTGGAAGTCTCTTGGCAAGAAGAGCTTCAAACTCCATCCGAATCTCTTCATCATCCATACCTCTGCTTTGCATTGATTCATAACTAGTACTTACTTCTTTTCCTTTTCTAGTTGGTGCAACAGATGCTCTGAAAGCTGACCCAGTCTTTTGAACACTACCATCATAGCTATTCAACTCATATGCAGTCAACTTTGCAATGATAGAGTCTAAGGATACCTTGGTTTTGTCAATAGACCTTAGTTCCTAAATAGCAGCGACTCTGATTGCATAGACCAGTAATAATGATCTCAAAACTTTACTGACAATAGTGGCATCATCAATTGTTCCACCAGTGCTCTTGATATCTCCAACAACAGTCTTGATCCTTATGCCATATTGCTTAATGGTTTCACCTTCAACCATCCTCATGTCTTCAAATTTTCATCTAAGGCTCTCTTCCTTAGGTTGCTTGACATGCTTATCACCGCCCTAAATAGTTTCCAAAGTGTCCCATACATCCTTAGGAGTGTCCTTATCTTGTACATCAATGAACTCAATATTGGACAATCTGGTAATAAGAGCTTCCATAACTTGCCCATTTTCTTGTATCTCTCTTTTCTGATCATCAATTAAAGTGCCAGTGGGGATTACATAGACATTCTCAACATAGCTCCAGTGTTGAGCACCCAAACTCTTGATATAGATCTTCATTCTATCCTTCCATATTTTTAAGTTATCTCTATTGAACTTAGGACCTTCCCTCTTCATCATTAAGGCATGATCTTATTCCTCAAGCGGTTAAGCTTATATCACCGAGGACCTGGAGTTGCTCTGGTACCAATTGATGAATAATGATGAACAAAAGATACCCTAACTGGTACTGAGGAGGGGGGGGGGGTGAATCAATACATACAAAAACTTCTCTCCACAACTTATCAAGTTCAAACAATCTTAACTGGTTGTCTTCATTTTTGAACTTAACCATGGCAATACTGGTTAAACACAGTAAGACTTTAGACAATATAAATAGGTAAAATTGAATACTTCAAATACATTCAATACTTGATAACTAGTTCACCCATAAACATATGCATGTGGTATATCAACAATACCATAACCATTAGCTCTGCATGCATAATCACTTAAATAAAGAATACTTAATCATCACATGAAAATGCACAACTCAAGACACACATATTTTTTCATGTGGAAACCCAAATGGGAAAAACCACGATGGGGATGAATACCCACAAGCTTGTTTTGAACTCTTTTGAAGCTTGCTCTGTTAGGAGCCTAGTCTAGTTAAAGACTTTACAATAAGGTTCTGCTAGGAACCGATCCTGTTAAAAGATCACTCAGTTAAGGTATGGCTATATACCCTATTAAAGGTTGAAACCCTGTTAAAGGTTACCTTGCTAGAGGATTTAAAGAACTCAATGAACTTGAGTCACCTGGTTAGAGGATTTATAGTAAGCCTGTTAAAGCTACCTGACAAAGAGATTTTCCTTCTGTTGAAATGGTTAGAAGACAACATGTAAAACTCTGGTTTGATAACAACACTATATGCTAAGGCAGATCCTTTTCAGTTCCTCTACTTTGCAATCACACTCTGCAGTTTTCTCTCACTGGTCTGGCAAGTATCTCATCACTCAGATACATACACAACTTTTGCCAACAACTTACAATAATAAACATCATCGACCTTATAGACAACAATTAGGTTGGTAGCATAAACCCTAAACCCTAATCATTTAGGTTTACAATTATAGGCGGTCCAATCCTGACCATTCAAACATTTTATATAGAATGAAACAATCTCAAATAGATCACAAGTCATTCTGCATTGTCCATTCTTCACCGCACATAGAAATTAGTAACCCATCATGCTTTCTTCTATACCGCTAAGAAAAATGTTCATTCCTGAGGTAGACATTTAATGCAGTCGATCTTTCACATGCAATATCCTCAAGGAAATCCTTCAAGTGCACAAAACTGACATGGCATCACGATCTCATCCTCATTTCTTAGCTAACTCATCACAAAATATCATCGGTTCCATCGTACAAGCTAGATTTCCAAACCAGAAACCCTAGACTTGAGACTACCAACCGGTAGTCACACTTACTGAAACCCCGACACCGATTCACTACATCTCTTCATACCGGTTCTTCAACTTTATCATCAAATAACAACTGCTTCCAATCTTCATACCAGTTGACCTATACTTATTGACATCAATGACAACATACATTATTATCATATCATCATATCATCATGTGCCAACATAGCAGTTCATCAAATGCCAACATAGCCTTCATTTTGTAAGCCGGTGGTAGGGCTCTCAGGACTTAAGAAACAATTTCATCTTCACTTAGAGTTCCACCATAACATTGAATTCCCATAACAATCTCATTTACCCTTTCCATGAATGTGGAAATCCTTTCATCTTCTTCCATCTTCAGGTTTTCATATCTCACCCGATAACCGTCAAGTTTAGAAATCTTCATTGTAGGGTCACCTTCATTAAGAGTCTCCAACTTATCCCATATAGCCTTTCCAGATGATTTTTTGGTTAACCTCATTAATTTTTGATCAGAAAGTGCACACAAGAGGGCTTCTCTTGCTCTACAATAATCCTTAAGCTCCTTGTCAAGGTTTACCAGAGGAGGATTTCCAGATCCCGGATTATAGGGTTGACACCATTCTGTGTGATCTCCCAAATCTCTTTGCCAAGACATCCCAGATGAGTCTCCATCTGAATCTTCCATATTGTGTAATTTGTTCCATCAATCCTTAGAATATCCCTTCAAAAGATAGCTCCAGAAGAACTAAATAAACTTGAACTATTAGTCGCCATAGGATCTTCCTCAAGCGGTTAAGCTTTCTCCAGAGAGGACCAGAGCTCTGATACCAATTATTAGATAGTTCAAATAACTAGAAGACAACTAAGGGGGGGCGGGGGGTAAATAAGTTTTCACAGATTACTAGAACCATTAGCAATTTAAAATTTAATACCGGAACCCAAAACATTAATACCAGAATAACAGATAAACCAATTAAGCATAAACAATAATCACATAATAAATACCATCCACATGACACCAAGATTTGTACGTGGAAAACTCGATAAAGGGAAAAACCATGGTGGGAATCCTACTCACAGTCAAATAATACTTCCGTAGTAAGTATGTGAATTATAATTGAGGGGCCTACACTTACAGGAAGGCCAACAACCTAGAGTGCACTGCTCATCACAAAAGGAGGCTCATTGACTACATAGAAATCCAAACTACAATCCAGAGAAGTGTTGAACTGCAAAAGATAGCATCTCCTATACTTGAGTACAGTTCCGGTTAAGCTCAACACCGAAGGACTAAATCCTCTTACATAAACCCAATTCAATCTCCAATGATCGACCAACTCCTCTTCTTGAATGATATTACATTATTCGCACATTACATTCCTTGACCATGACCTCTAACAATAACCATGATGATCTACAATGAGATCTTACATCTATATATACAAACCCTCGACCATAAACAATCAGGTCAGCCACCAGAAAATAAACCAATCACATAATTACAAACCATGTCAGCCTTAGACCAATAAAATAATATCAACACATAAGACATCCGATAAACAGGTCTTATCCACACATTACACTAAAGACGGTCCATAACCTAGATCAACCAGGACCAAGTATAGGTCACATCAATGATCTCCATCCGCCAAGTCTCGAACATGATCACCAATAACATTTTGAAACTCCACCAAAAACTGCACCAACACCGCTTATGCAATTCATCAAAGATCTCCACTAAAAGCTTTGTCGGTGAAAGCCTCACCGGAACCAGAAACCAATCTTCTAAGAAAGCAAGATATCAACCGATCTCCAGACCAGAGCCAACTGGCCAAATATGAGCATGAGTATCATGAACAAGTCAATTCCATCACCAGACTATACCGGATCATGTCAGATCCAAGTTAACCAGAAAAAACTCAATCTACCGAGACCAGAAGGGTGCTGGTAAAGCATCCAAACAGCTAGTGTTGGCATCAATGACAAAAAAATAATGCAACATATAATCAATTCCACCAAATAGCCAAATAATCATACACTGAATAGCTCCTCTAGGCATCATTCAAATTTTGAATGAAATAAGCTATTGCTCTTCTTTCCTGACTCAATACTGCTCCTATTGATGTTCCACTTGCATCACAATCCACTTGAAATACTTTGTTGAAATCTGGTAAATCTCATAGAGGCTGCTCACTCACTTTCCGCTTCAACAGTTCAAAACTTTTGTTTGCTCTGGTGGTCCACTTGAATTCCTTCCGATCTCCTCTCATGGTCTCAATCATAAGGTTACAAACTAACTGAAATTTCTGATAAACTTTCGGTAAAAACTAGCCAATCCATGAAATGATCTTACCTCTCCAATGGTTTCCGGTGTAGGCCATTCAACAATTGCTTTCACTCTCTCAGGGTCCCTCTTAAATCCATCCTCAAATATCACAAATCCCAAATAGACTAACTCATCCTTCATTAAAGTACACTTCTTGATATTGATCAACAACTTCTCTTCTCTCAACCTCTACAAAACTTGTCTTAACTGAAACAAATGCTCGTCTTTTGTCCTACTGAAAATCAAAATGTCATCCAAATACACAATAACAAACTTACCCAAGAATTTCTTCAATACCCCATTCATTAGCCTCATGAAAGTACTCGGTGCATTAGTCAATCCAAAAGGCATCACCAACCATTCATACAGTCCATCAATTGTCTTAAATGCTCTCTTCCACTCATCACCTTCTGTGATCCTGATCTAATGATATCGACACTTTAAATCTATCTTTGTAAATTATTTTGCTCCACTCAAACAGTCCATTATGTCATCCATCCTAGGCAAAGGAAACCGATATTTCACTGTGATCTTGTTTATTGCTCTGGAATTTGTACACATTCTCCACTCTCCATTCTTCTTAGGTGCTAATATTGCTGGTACTAAACAAGGGCTCAAAATCTCCCTGATCAAACCTTTCTTCAACACCTACTGCACTTGTCTATTCAATTCTTCATTCTTTGTCGGTGTCAACCGGTGTGCAACTTTGTTAGGAAAACTAGCTCCGGGATCCAAGTCCATGCAATGATTAATACTTCTCACAGGTGGCAATCCATCAGGTACATTATCTGAAATGATGTCCTTATATTCTACCAGCAAATCTTTTATCTCTTTTGAGTGTTCTCCTCCTGGTTCCGGTTTCTCAATATTCTTAGGAATTAAGGCAAAACAGACATTCTCATGTCTCAGTCCATCCAGGAATTTCCTTCCATCTACCAAACAGATTCTAGCGTTCGTACAAAATTCATTCTTCAAAGGTTCCTCCAAAGGAAACAAGGTTTGCTTCATCCCATTGGCCATAATAGTGTATGTATTCTTCCTCCCATCATGTACTTCCTGTCTATCATACTGCCAAGGTCTACCCAACAAAAGAGGACAAATATCTATAGGCATAATATCACACATTACTTCATCATGTTAATTCCCAATTTTCAATTTCACCAAACATTGTTCACTTACTAACAACTTATGTTCATCTTGAATCCATGCTATCTAATAAGGCTTGGGGTGTTTCAATATCTCCAATTTCAAAATTTTCACGGTCTCTTCTGAAACAAGATTATTTGAACTACCACTATCAATAACAACTTTACAACACTTACCGGATACCTTACATCTAGTGTTGAACAAATTCTTCCTCTGCAAGGGCTCTTCATTTCCTCCAGTATGACACGAAGCTCTCCTCATCACCAATAGTTCTCCATCTTCCATTTTATTGTCTGATCTAGTGGGGTTTTCTTCCACCACTACTTCTCTTTTGATAGTTTCTGTCTTCTTACACTCGAATGCACGATATCCTTCTCCTCCACATTTAAATCAGGTTCCTCTAAATGTCCTCTTGTATTGCCTTCCAAAATTCTCATTCTGGTAACCATCTAGTTCTCTCCTCTGGTAGAATTTTTTATCATCCTTTAGGTATGAATTACCTTCTTTGCTCACTTCCTTGCTCTGATCTATACTGGTTCCTCTTCCTTTGGTATATCCTCTTCCTCCTTGAAATATTCCTCTGATAAACCTTCCACCTCTGCCTCTCTGCCTTTGCTCATGTCTTTTGTTTAACTTCTCTTATGCCTTTAAGGAATACTAGTAAGCCTCTTCAACACTCTCCAATTTGATCATACTGAGTTCATCTTGTATGGACATCCATAATCCATTCAAATATCTTGCAACTTGTTCAACTTCATCATCAAAATGTCTGGATCTGATGTTCAACTTGTAAAATGCTTCGATGTATTCCTTCACACTAGATTCCTTCTGTCTCAAATTCTACAACATCCGGAACACATCCATTTGATAATTTATCGGTACAAACTTTGATTTCAACTTAGAAATCATCCAATCCCACGTCTTAATCTTCTCTTTACCTCTTCTCTGTCTATCAACTTGCAAATGTTCCCACCAAAGAGATGCATCATATTCCTGTGGGGTAAAATGAGGTTTAGTGTTCGCCCTACTCAAAACCCTCAAGAAACTTTCCTCATTCAGATCAACTACCGGTAGGTTTGCTTGTTCTGCCGAGGCTTCTTCTCCTTCATCTTCACTCACATCTTCAATATGCCAGTCTCTTCTCTGGGCTGTCTCCACGGCTTCCAACTAGGCTAGTATACCTCACAATATCTCCATCACAATAGGGTCTACATTCCCATGTGCTCCACCATTCTTAGCTCCTCTTCGTGCCATTGTTCACGCTAGTCCTTTGAAGTTGTAGGTCAGATCCCCAATCTGCTGCGCTACAACAAAATTTGAGGACACACAATCTCCAAAACAAAAATTCACTCTAATACCACTTGAAGCAACCACCGGTGAGGAGGGACCTCAAAGAGATCAATTTGGACTGGTCAGCAAGAGTAAACACAACAGAAACACGAGGATATGATGGAAGAAATGCAGAAAAGATTATTTTATTGCATGAAAATTGATTACATCCAATCGGTAACAATCGAGGTACAACATACCGGCTCACAGGCCTAGTAGAATATACAGAATAGGTCACAACCAGGACCTTGAATCATGAGATCTATCTTCTACGCATAGTCTAGCTACTTGATTCTCTGATTGATTACATTGTCATGCACAATTACAATTATATATATCGATCCAAAGGATCTAGTCGGCCCAAAAGGGATCAAAACATGAAGAACAAAACCTAACATGCAAACTAAACAAGGTCGGCCTCTGCCGAGAGATTCCTCTATAAAATGCAAAGGAAGAAATGTAGATCATGGGAAAAGGTCGGCCACACACCAAGGAACATCAGAATCAATGCCCAAGGCTCCCAAGCTTCGGAAGGGGTTCGGGTAGATCACCAAAATAGGTCCAGGCAACCGGTAAGAGGAAATTATCATGGAAACCGGTAGCGATATCTTGGAAAAAAATGATCCAAATGTGATACAGTTTGGAAGCAAGAATGATGATCAAGTCTTCAAGTAGAATCCAACTCCATAGGATCCAGTGAGCCAAAATCAAGACACACAAAAAGGAAAACTGAAACTTCAAATAAAAAGAAAAACCAAAACAAAAATGGTTTTGGTTGATGCAAGATTTCTATGAACTGGGGATTCTCCTGCATCACTACCAAATCATTCTGCTTTGATTTCTCAGTTTGAATAGAATTTAGAATAACATGTTGACAACCATCATATCCATAGGCTCTGATCTCTTTCCCAACGTTCTCATCCACCTTCACATTTATACTCTCTACTATCTTTATCAGTCTCTTATTGTAGCACTAGTAGCCTTTTATCTTTGTTGAATATCCCAAGAAAATTCCTTCACCACTTCTTGCATCAAACTTTCCTATGTCGTCATCTCTCTTGATATAACATTTGCTACCAAATACTCTGAAATATCTCATAGTAGGAACATGACCAAACCATAACTCATAAGGAATCTTACTGGTATCACCTTTGATATGAACTTGGTTGAATATGTAAACAACAATGCAAATATCTTCTCTCCAATAGATCTTCATTTAATTCCCTTCAATCAACATAGTCCTTGCAACATCCAAAACAATCATGTTCTTCCTTTCAACAACTCCATTATGCTAAGGGGTTCTAGGAGCAGATAATTATCTTCTAATCCCATTCTTCTCATAGAATGAATCAAACTCACTGGAACATAATTACCCACCTCTATCATATCTCAGACATTTCACCTTCATTCCAAACTCAGTCTCAACCTTTGCTTTGAATATCTTGAATTTGTCTAGTGCTTTAGATTTCTCCTTCAAAAAGACAACCCACATCATCTTGGAATAATCATCAATTAGTAACATAAAATATCTATCACCCTGCACACTTCTAACATTTGTAGGTCCACACATGTCAATATGCACAAGATCTAGCAATCCATCAGATGTATACTGCTTGCTCTTGAAAGAAATTAGTGTTTGCTTACCCAACTTGCATTCCTTACACACTGGATTAGAAGGCTTGACAATTTTAGGCAGATCTCTAACAGCTTGAATAGAACTGATCTTAATCATTGAATCAAAGTTAAATTAACACATTCTCCTATGCCACAACCAACTTTCATCAATCTAAGAAATCAAACAACTTTTCTCACCAGAATTCAAATGAAAAATATTACCTTCAATCTTAGTCCCAGATGCACTCTATATACTGGAGGTGTTTAGGATGTTGCATTTACCATTATTTAATTGTAAATCATAAAATTTGTCAACCATTTGTTCAACACTCAAAATATTATCCTTTAAACCTTCAACATACAGAACATCATCAACATTATTCTTACCATCAAAGGATATAGAACCTCTACCATGGATCACACAGGCAACTTTGTCATCTCCAAATCTCACTATTCCACCATCGTACCTTTCCATACTCATAGTTTTTTTTTATCACCAGTCATATGATGTGAAAAACCACTGTCTATTACCCATTCATCCCTTTCCTCAACCTTAGTAGCTAAAGCTTTCTCCTCAATAGTGCAACTAGTGGTATCAACAGGTACCGGTCCATCTTCCTTAATGGCAAGAAATACAACTCCATCTCTTTTTGATTATTTATCTCTAACACCTTCATTAGCAACATAATAGAAGTTCTTTTGATTCCTATACTTCCAGTTAGACTTGTAAGGCTTATCATACTTCTCATGCTTCTCATATCCATCATTTATATCATGCTTATCAAATTTATCATGCCTATCATACTTAGCCATTCTCTCTAGGCACCTAGAAGCAAAATGTCCTACTTTATTGCAAGAGAAACATTTCAAAGGAAATTTTCCATCATACTTATCGGCTCCCTTAGGCAATCTCTGAGCAATCAGTGCTTCAAGTTCATCAAGTTATCTTTCTTTCTCTTCCATCTCTCTCCTTTCTCTTTCATATCTTGATATTCTGCATTCTTCAGGCTCATACTTCTACTTACTGGATACAGATGCTCTAAATTCTATCTTAGACTTTACATGTGATTCACCAAATTCTCTCAACTCAAATGCAACAATCTTTCCAACCAACATATCTCTTGTCACAGTAGTCACACTCCGGATCTCATCAATAACTGCTGCCTTATGATTATAAGTAGGAGGCAAATATCTCAGCACCTTAGCAATAACTTCATCTTCTTCAAGGGTTCCACCGGCACATCTGATACCTAGGACAAGTCATTCACCTTAGCCATAAAGGTATTTATATTCCAATCTTCTCCCATCTTCAACATCTCATATTTCCCTTTCAAACTCTGCAACTTAGCAACTTTGACTTGTTTATCTCTTTCATACAAGGTCTCAAGCTTCTCCCAGATATCATGTGTTGTCTGAAGTCCCATTACATTTGTCATTTCAAAATTAGTTTGGGCACTTAGTGATGCTTCCTTCACGCTAATATTATGTTCAGCTTCATTGATCTCATCAACAGTAATTGGTCCATTCAGAGGAGCAGAATAGGCATTCTTTGTAATCTTCCAATAATCTTCTCCAAGAAATCTCAAGTGGACTTCCATCCGGTTCTTCCATATAGAATAGTTACTACCATCAACTCTTAGACTCTCCTTAAATATAACACTTCCATTTCCAGTTGCCATCCTGGATCTCCTCAAGTGGTTAAGCTTCTTTTGGAGGATCTATCTTTGATACCAATTGTTAGCAGCAACAATGGAGGAAAACTGAGAGTGGGGGGGGGGGGGTGAATCAGTTTTCACCGGATCTACAAACTTAACCACAAAAATAGATCTGATACAATTTGACGTGGAAAACATGGTTAAGGGGAAAACCATGGTGGGGAACCTACCCACAATAAGATGATACTCTATAGTAGTATGTGAAAATATTACATTGGGGAATGCAAATGCATTTAGGCACACTTCCTAGAGCTCACTACTCAAAAGATAATGACTCAGAAGGCTACAACCCTTAGGGAAGTCTCACTGACTTAGAACAAGATTTAGACTACAATCTGGAAGGAATTAACTATACTAATAACATCTCCAAATGCCTGATGGCAGTTCTGGTTAAGCACAATGTCTGCTTTGCAACACTAAAATCTACTTAATCACAATGTCAAAGGATGAATCGCTTGATCTCACATACACCACTCTCTGATAATGCAGAAACAACCTCGATACTCAAATTATATGAAAATATCACCTATTTATACAATTCATCAACCTTGACAACAAGGTCGACTAAACCCTCAACTCATAATTATAAAATTACATCACATGATACAAATATTGACCACCAGACCAATATAATGATTTACATGACATAACATGGACCTAAACCAAATCTCCAAACATGCAACACCACCGAAAACCATGCCAAGATCAATTGCAACATGCTACACCACCAGGAAAACCACATAACATGAAGAACAACACCGATTCAGCAAAATTACCAAAAAATTGCACAACAATCAATGCAGATCATCAGGATAAATAGGATATGATTAGGAAACACCAACAAGCACATTAGAATCGTCAGTAACAACTACACCAACACCACTTATTAAATCTTCATCGATCAACATCTGAAACTCAAGAACACTCAAATAGAAGCAATTGTCACAAAGAAAAGATAACTTGTGGAGCACCAAATCATGAACCATCTGAAATAAATTTACACAAGACCATCCCAAACAATATCCCAAAAATGCAGATCAAGATCTAATCACACTGGAATATACCAGAGGAAATACTGAACTCTGCAAAACACTGATCAGATAAACAACTGCAAAACTGGATCATATGATATGATCAATTAAGCTTCTCAGATCACCAACACCAGAACAAAAGAATATAATGATACTAAAGATACTCCATACACCAAACCATAATCAGAATGAACCAATCTGCAATCACTGGAGTAGGAATATGTTAACATCAATGACAACAACATATCCTAGCAGCAACAATGTCCAAAAGATGGAGTTATGTTTCATTAATCCACATGCATAAAACCTTGCACGTCTGTGTCTTGTTGATTACCATTTGTAATAAGAGTCCAACTTGGATTGGGACTCCTGCTTAGCTAGTCGTTATTTCAGCTCCTTTTTGAGATAATTTGTCCTCAATTTAAGGGAAGACTAACACATTCTCATTAGGTTAGAGAATTGATTAGTCAACTCCCACAAACTATTTATAAAAGTGTATTTTTACCTGAGTTGGAAGATCTTCTATGCACACATGTAATACATACTAAAATTTGCATAGATTTTAGAGTTACTAGAGAAATCGTGTTACTGTTATTATGCAGTAATTAATATGAATTAAGTACATGATTGAAGACATGTTGAGTTCATAATTATCTTGTGATTTGAGGTTACACCCCCCTCAAGCAAGGGCCACTTGAGGTTGTGTACTCCTATCACAGTTAGTTTTAATTATTTAAAGCATTAGATAAACTACTATTACTTTTGTAGATTCATTGTTATGAATTAATTAGTTCATGCAATATGTTAATGAATTTGATAGTTATGATTGATAGTTAAATTATAGATTACGGTTGTAGCCGAGTCATAACATTGTTTACTCGCAGTCGCTACTGGGTCAACTTTCAATTACTTGTAGCAACTACTAAGTTGATAGATTTCCCATTTTTAGTATTGTTTATATTTTATTTAATTGTTATTCCCTTTACAAAACTGATAGGTGCCTTAGAGAGTCCTTGGATGCACATATTGTGCCAACATCACCCAAGTATATACGCCCCTAGTTGATAATTAAACCAGCCTCTACTATAGGAAAATAGGTTATTCTATGTGGGGTTAGTTTCCCAGTTGAGAGAGTGCATTGAGTTGTTTGCACCAATATTTTGTTCTTAGTAGAGACTAGTTAGTGGTATATTTTGTTAATCAAGGTGATAGGTGAAAAAAATTATTAAAATATCAAGGGTCTAGGGAAAAGCATGCTTAAAGGCAAGGATCTAGGGAAATGGAAATGCATTCCTAGAGGATGAAATGGAAAGAGGGAAATTGGGGAATCAATACTTAAGATGCTACTTAGATTTATTCATTTGGTATGTAAATATTATGTTCTTTGAAGGTTAAGATTCTAGGTTTCAGGGAATGTGATACAAGGATGCAAAGAGTAAGGTAATATAAAGTTCCATAGGACAAAATAGGTAGAGTGGAAATGTAGTTCAAGGATTGGGGTTTGAAGATACCCAATATTGGAAGCATTGGGGATTATTCTTTAGAGATACTTAATATAAGAGGTAGCAGGGATTAGAAATGAGATTTTCCTAATGCCATTGGGAGAAATGATTGATATTTGTTGATACTGAATGCATAGGAAAGTAAACATGAAAAAAGAAGGTGAAGATCTATGGGTACACAAATAGTAAGGGAGTAGGATGATGTGGATTATGGTTTTGGCATATTTAATATGATGGGGGTTGACGATCAAGAGACCAAGGAAAATGGATCTAAGGTGTAAATAAATCTTAAAAATCCCAAAAAGAAAAAGGATTAGGAAATAAAGAACTCATGGAATGAAGGGATGTCCTAATAGTATGAACAAGTATAAAATCCCACCCAAGGATAAAATTGACTTATATAATTCAAATATTAAATAAATAAAAAAAGGGGACATTATCTATGAGGCAACTCTAGTAGTAGAAACAAAACACATAACCAAAATGGGCTATGAGATACATATTCAACGAAGCATTACTAGGTATAATTATTTTTAAGGTTTGTGTCACAAGAAAACAAAATGAAATAAGAGAGAAAATATATGTTATCTACATATGAGAAATCATATATATGTTAACTCTTAAAGACAGGAAATAAAACACATCTTTATAATTTTTATTTTTTAATTTTTATCTTATTGGGAAGAGTTAATGTGTTGGAAAAGATAAAAGGAGTATGAAGGTGGTAATCATTAAGTGAGAAAAGTGAATTTTAATTTAAAAAAGATAAATTGAAAGAAAGGGCAAGAGGTTCTAAAGAGAAATGGTACAACATGGTGGGTTGATAGAATTACATACTTAAACTGAAGGAGAGGTTGATAGAATTACATACTTAAACTGAAGGAGAGGTATTTTTAGAAAATGATTGAGAATGGAAGACCTTGAGGATTCCATTCTTGGATTTAATGGGCGAATTATTATTTTTTAAATAACAAGTGTTCAATAATAGGAAATCATGAGAGAAGGGAGAGAGATGATGTAAAATGAGAGAAATGATGAGTTTGCTGATTTGACTATGTGATTGATGGGAAAACAAAAAAGAGTGAAAATTAAAAAAGAGGGGTGTGACTGATGGGTTCATAAATGAATATTACTAAATAATATCAGAGATTGATAAAGTAAAGATAACAAATTGCATAATTTTTCATGGGGTTGATAAATCCCCCTTGAAGGTAATTTTCAACATTATTGCTATTCAACCATGCTTAAAAATAAATCCTATTATGATGTTAGTTGTTAAAATGCATATTTATTTCCTTAGCCTTAATTATACATTGTAAGTCAACATCTTAGTTTATTCATACATGCACTATGGTCAACATTCCTTAAGCAAACTTTTATGCATTCTTTTAGAAAATTATTTCATCTAGAAGATATTTTACTTTAGGATTTGTATATGAGATTATATTTTAAGAAATTTGACCTTATGGCACATTTCACCTTAACTTGATAAGCTTCAATAATTCTATTAGGTGAATAGACATTTGAAATTAGCTTTCAAATTCTTTTGCTTAAAGTTAAAAGAACTATTATATTATTATTGAATGAATTTTAGCTTTTGGACTTAATTTTTTTATTGTAAATTTGCACATTATTCGTAGAAAATTTTCTTTTGAAAATTAAGAAAGATAAATTTTAATGGTTATTTAACATAATTTATGAATTATATTTTGATATCTAAACTTAAAGAAATATAGCGTATTTAGTGTTTGTTTCTTTTTTGTTATTAAATGTTTGTCAAATTATTAGAAATGATAATAGATTTTGAAACCTCACTATAAAAAACTAGTTATATTTACATGTTTACAATTGTACATATTCTACAAATTCTTAATGAACTCCCTTATGAAAAGAAGAAATGGTGAAAATGAATGAATACAATAAATAAATAAAAATTAAATAGAAAAGAGTATTAATGAAAATTCATAGAAGTGGGAATTTCAATTAGAAATGTAAGACTCATAGAACCCGACATAAGTTGTGAAAGTGATAAAACAACATCACTTCCCCTCAATCATCATCTCATCATCATGATGAAATCCAACTCAATCATCATCTCATCTCATTTACTAATTTCCATCTTATCTCATTCATTATTTTATATGCAAAAGAAAGGAAATAGAAGTCAATAAATATGGGTGGGTCTATATTTTAATTGTTTACTACTAATTTCAACTTGGGTTTGGTTTGTAATTGATGGAAAATGTTTCAATTTTGGATATATATTCCTTTTTTTTTCTTTGTCATAAGCATGAATTAATGTGTCTCTTTAGATATATTTTTTCTTATTTGGATTACATACACTTTGGGTTATTTCCAAATGAAGGTTTTTTTTTTGGTTTCTTGCTAAATCATTGTCTTATTTATTTATGAATTGTACTAAACTTCATTCAATTACAATTATGTTTTATCTCTAAACTTCATTGTCTTTCACTCGAGAAATATTGCTATGATTTCTAAGCTCAACTAGCTAAGGTAGTAATCTTGAATAGATCTTGTAATTCAGTAAAATTCTTCATTATATAACTAGAAATAATAAGGAAATCAAGGATCCCTATTCTAGCTATGAATTCTAACAAATATATTGCAACATAACAACAAGGATGTAAACCATTCAAGTAAAGCCCCCTGTTGCACAGATGCAAATTGCTTCCATTGTTCTTTTGCTTCTTATGGTATGATAAGTCTCAAATATTGCGCTGCTAACCTACAAATGACACAAGATTTTGAAGTTCGCGATTGATGAAAATGGAGAATTGATGCTGAATTTATAGATTTTTGAGTGACATTGAATGAGAGGTGGAACTCAAGTGAGCTCACATGTTGATTGATAGTTGAACTGCTGATTTGGAGGTGGAACACAATTGATTGAGTAGATAAATGAGTTAACTGATTGAGAAAAAAGCTGATTGAAAGATGAAAAAGAATGATTGGAGGATAATTGAGAAAATGATTTAATTAATCAATTAATTGAATTTTTAACTAGAGATGATCGATTGAAATCTTTTTGGGAAAAAGCAAATTAGAAGATAGAAATAAATGATTGGAGAGAATTTGAAGGAATGATTTAATTAATCTATTAATTGAATTGATTAATTTAAAATGTCGTGTAGGATATTTTATTTGAAATTCAATTTATTGATTTGTATGCAATTGAACTTGATTTAGAAATTCAATTTAATCTTTGCATGATAATGAATTTTTATAATTGAATTTGATTTTTGAATATATTTAGAACTTGACTTAAAAACTCAATTTGATTTTTGAATGTTAATTGATTTTTTTTAATCTAAATTCAACTTGATCTTTGAATTCATGAAAACCTGATTTAGGAATTCAATTTGATTTTTGAAATCATTATTTTGAAATGCACATGTAACGAAATTGGAAGAATATAAATTTGAATTTGAATTAGAAGAATTAATGAAATTAAAAGAAATTAGAATCTGGGGATTTGGATTTTGAATTAGATGAATGAATTAGATAATTAAATAATTTAAAGAAATAATTTATTTATTTAAAAATTGAATTTAATTAAATAATAAAGATTATTCAATTAGAGGAATTAAATCATAATTAATTAAATAATAAATATTTAATTATTAAGAAAAGGGTTTAAATGATTAATTGATGGTGATAGAATAGACATAGAATAATTAGTAAGATGATGAAGAAATATGAATTTAGAAGAATAAGATTAATTAATTTAATTAAAGAATTATTTAAACAATTAGACGAATAATTAGTACAAGATTAATGAGACATTTTTAGGTGTCTACATTTTCCCCTCTTTGAGGCAATGTTGGAACAACGTTGTTTCAAAGAAAATAAAAAACATCCTACCCCCAAAATGGCCCAACGACACTTGGGATGTAAATATGCCCCCTCGAAAAAGTGATCGAAAATTATGAAATTGAGACCAATTTAACAATACCATGCTAGTGAGAAATCATGTCAAGTTTCATGCAATTTCGAGTCCGTTTGACTGTCCTACAAGTGTGTTGAAGTTCAGGGGGACCACAGTCGTTAGAGTGAAAAAAAAACCCTTATTTTGAGCTATAAATAGAAATTCTACCCCTTCATTTTCTCATTAGCTTTCTTTTGAGTTTATTGAGTTCCGTGTGAGTTTTGAGCTTTCTTACATCCTTTTGAGCACTATGGCTAGTTACAGAGCATGACTGCACCTGTCGGAGTGAGTTAGATCATAACAGAGACCATCCGGGACTAGAGGCATGGTACGTATTTGAAAATTTTGCCCATTTTTACTTGTTTATGTCCAATTTTTCAAAATTATGTCGAAATCATTTTTTTTAACTGATGCACATTCATATGTCGTTTTGTTCATATTCATTTTAATTAGTTCACAATCATCTTAAATGATGCACATTCATTTATGTGTCCCACAATAGTCTTTAGTGATGCGCATCCATTTTGTTAAATTCACATTTGTGTTTATTGATTTGCAATTGTTGTAACTGCCTCCGCATTAGTGTTAATTGAGTTGCATTCGTCCTACGTGATTCACATTTGTTGAAAATGTTAACTTTTTAACATGTGTGAATTGGATTTTGTCGTAGATTGATGGTATATTACTATTTTGTCATTTTTCTTGAAATGTGGCGACTGATCAACAAAGTACTGTAGTGGGGGTTTGGGGGTGGGAGCCCCCGAGAAAATTATTTTTGGGTTTTTTTTTTTGGTTGATGAAAACCGACATTGTAATAAAACCCTAAAAAGGTCGACTTTGTTTTTGCCCTAAAAACGCATGTTATAAGCGGCTGGGATGCTTAAGGCATTGGAAGGTTGATGTACTATTTTTGCTGGATAATAAGAAAGATTGGACGACTGTGTATGGTGGACATAGCCCATTTTGGGTGAACCACGTTAAATCTCTATGTTATTTGTAACCTGTTTTATTTCTTTATCTTTTGTATTTAAATCTGCATATAATTGTTAGTTCATATTTGCTTCGGATCTGCTTGAAAACCTAACAGTTTTCACTTGCAGGAGAATCTCAATGTACTTATTTGTAGATAGACAAGGCCTAATGGTCTTGATCTCTGAGATTAGTTACTTCAGGAGGGTGTTGCACTGATTAGAAATCTTGGGTTATACCATGTTTTACATTTGCCTGAGGTTACGACCAATAGGGTCATGATCACTGCTTTGGTCAAGCGGTGGCATTCAAAGATATGCTCATTCCATCTGCCAATCGGTGAGGCATCTATCACTTTAGAGGATGTATGGTAGATTTTGCATATTCTTATTCATGGTGCGAGAGTAGAATATGGTCATAGATTAGGTATTACAAGATTGTGTGATCTATTTGAGTGCACTGAGCATGATTTATAGATGACTAGCCAGTATGAGATAGCATGGGAGCATCTTGATTACAATGATCTCACTATAGTTCTATGTAGTGTAGTAGCAGGTCTTCTTCTCCCTGATAGAAGATCTCATGGGTTTCCAATTGGATGGGGTCGAGTTATTCATGATATGATTGTTGATAGACACATGTTCGCCTAGGGTCCTTGTCTTCTCGCCATGTTGTATTATTAGATGCATGGTATTGTTTATTTGAATTATAGATCTATCAACTGCAGTGTTACATTGCTCTAGGTCTGTGCTTGGGAGCATATTGGCATTTTCAGACTATTTGTTCATGACGCTCTTCAGGAAGAGGAGCCTTATGCATACATGTACACTCTGGGTATCAGAAACAAGGGTTTGGGGAACATCCTGTACTAGTGGCACCAGACAGATATTATATAGTACTTTATTTGGAGACCATACTTAGATTGCCCTGTCCGGGTCGATGATGTACAACATTTACCTTTATGTAGACAACAACAACATCTCATTGGTTGATCCATTTACACATAGCGGATCATAGATTTATATCTTCCAGGATGGGTGCTTAGATAATTTGGGGAGGTACAGGGTATACCTGATGTTACAACCTATTTTTCTTGTGTTGCTAGAGAGGTATTTGATTGGGGGGCTTGCATACAACATCATGTTGCTTTCACCAAGTTTGATTCACTTCACATAGTATAGTGGGGTTGGGGTGCTGTAGTAGCAGATCTGGGGACTACACCATAGTATGGTGCGTGGTGGGCCCGACAAAGGCTTGTTCCATTGACTGATCCGACTGTTTCCATCTCACCACAAAAGATTCAAGATTAGAGATGGTTAGGAGGGGGGGATGGAGACAGAGGAGGAGACAATGGAGGAGGAGATGGAGGGAGGGGAATAGGTGTGGCCATTGTTGCAGCAGGGAGAGATAAGGAGAAGGGAGAGGAGGAGGTTGAGGTTAACATCGGTGGAGACACCGAGTCGAACAGTGATGATGATGATGATCATCTTCAGGATCATCTAGAAATGGGGATGAGGATGATGAGAGCTCTCATGATAGAGATATTTCATATTTGGAGGATGTACCTACTACATAGGCAGTTAGGGAGGGTGGACAAGAGAAGGGTGATGATGATGATCCAAAGGTCCTTAGAGCTCGTATTTGGAGTTTGGAGGATTCCCTAGCCACAGAGCGGCAAAGGAAGAGAAGTGATCGAGATTTATTTTAGAGGGAGTATGTAGTAGTGGTGACAGTGAGGGACTAGGTGGTTATTGAGAGGGATTGTCTTCAGAGGGAGCAAGATGATGCTGTTAGGAGAGCACAATTGGCACATGATGCCTACCAGCAGTTTATAGTGCCAGGTATTGGGTCATGCAAGGATCAACTCATTTCTTTAGCTTAGGAGTGTTTATACTGGCATAAAGAGTATGAGAGGGTTGTCCTTGAGGGAGAGCGATGTCCGAGCTATGGTGATTATATAGCTAGGAGGAGATCCAATCGATCAACATCGTGCAGGACTAGCAATGGAGGAGTGATGGGTCCACCTCAGGCACCATCATGTCATCTTAGGGAAGGATCCAATAGGAAAGATCCATCTACTAATAGAGGTAGTGTCGGTTGAGACACTTATTATTTTACTTGATCCTTTGGGCCTTTCATATGATTTGTACTCTAACATATTATCATTTTTAAGTTATTTATATGATATGCAGTTTTGGCGGCAACTTACATGCTTGTGTTCTATTTATATGATGTAGGATTCTTATGTGTTTTATATGATGTGTTTCTATGTGGTTCATGATGTCTTCTTCTAAATGTTTTATGATGATACTTCTAAAATGAATACAATGGGTGTACTTAATGCAAAAATTATAATAATTAATATATATGATAATGTAAGCTATATGAATCTAAATAACAGTGAATCTAAAGGATATGAATGCAATATATGACAATGACTAAATGAACACAAGTTAATGTATGCAACTAAATAAATATTACTAAATGAGTTAATGACTGCAACTAAATGAGTTAAGGAATGCAACTAAATGAATACTTTTGTTGAAATTATGCCAAAATATATTTTATATTCCTTGACCCAATTAACTTAGAAGAAATGTTACTACAATGAGAGAGAAATTTGATGAAAGATTATGAAATGATAGAATGAAAGAAAATGATTTGAAAGTGAGAAATATGATGAAAGATGATGAAATGAAAGAAAATGATTCAAAAGAGAGAAATATGATGAAAGATGATGAAATGAAAGAATCAACAAAACTAGTTTTAAGCAAATGAGGTGAAACGAGAATGATTGATTTATGAACTTGTGCCTTTATTCATAGCACAATATATATTAATCACCAAGCCTTATTATGTAATAGTGGAGCTTTGCACACCAGAGTATAAGGAACCAAGATGTAAAGATATCTCATTGTAGAAACAAACATGTAGAAGACAAGGAGTGAACTCTCCATTCTAGGAATAATGCCAGGGGTCAAGGTATGTGGGGTAGTCACAAGCATAGTTATCCTTCATGGGATACTTTTTGAATGAACGTACCAACCACAAACACCCACTGGAACTATTGCCTCAGAAATTCATTTGTCCACACCACAAATAACAAACAAAGAAAAGGATCATGCTCATCATAGCTCCTCTAGTCACTTGTGGACATCCTTGAGTAGCATAGAAACATGACCTATTGGCAAATGATAAAAGATAAAGACTAACTAGGACAAATATTGATTTGTGCCTTTTTTTTATTGTTTAATGTGATAGTTGATAATGTCCGATCTCAGAAAGTTTGGACCCCATTTAAGGCTGACCTATCTAATTTTGAGAGTATCCTCTTCTGTTTAAGACAAGATAATGATCACTCGATTGTTGGGCCCAATATGGAAAGCTAATGTACTGAGAAGGGAGGGGTGAATCAGTACTCCAAAATATTTCTTCAACAATATCTTTACTGTTATGCATAAATCTAATAGTGCAGTAACATAAAATAAAACTAAAACAAATAGATAACAATCATACATGATTCACTCCATAACACATATATTTTGGTTACGCAAAAACTCTTGGTTAGAGAGAAAAACTGCGGTGGGGATGGCACCCACAACTTCACTACTGCAATAATAAAGAGTTCTTGTTTAGAGCTACATGTTTAGCTATTTCTGATAGCTTACCCTATTAGGAGTAACAAGATCTATTAGATCTACCTTGCTAAAGGATTTTACAACACTTAATCTAAATGCGGCACCTAGTTAGAGGCTTTACAACTTATAGACTTGATTAGAGTCTTTTACCCTATTAAAGGTTTCTCTTACAACTTCACAATATTACAATAAAATCATTACAAATATCTGCAACTTTACATCTGAAATGTTATAGCAGATTCTATGTGCTCAGAATAGACTACCTTGCTTATAGCATACCTCGGTAACCCATATAGTAACTCGGTAAACCCTTCTATTTACTCTGTTCTTCGACTGTTCTCTGAAAACCTTCTTAGTGACCTCTGTGTCTCTGTAACAGTCTTCTTACAGTCATGCACACACACTTAACTCATGCTGTATAAATAGATATTCTTAAGACGGTGATCCAATTCATTGCTTCGATCTTACAAATACGATTTATAACCATGTAAAATATTTCATTGGTTAGATGACCTCAAAATCATACACAATCTTCTAGTGCAATTTCCAATGTGATAACGGTTAGATGTGCCTCGATCTTGTAACACGTTTTCATATGTATGTCCAGGTTCAATGAATCTAGTAACACGTTTCACTTGGTGTATATCAACTCGGTGTGTCATCTTTGCTGCTCGGTAGACATGAAATGATAGTTGGTAGACAGCTTGGTGTATACTACGTTTTGAGACTACTTTCTTCTATAACCGACTAGACTGTGCATACCGACTGAATATTTCGGTAGTAGTAACCGACTAGAGTATATAGAATAACTTTGACATGAAACTAATGGCAACTTGATAAGTAGTAACAATATGGATATTTGATACGATTGATTAGAGATATTCATCAATTTGATTGCAGATTGTTGCTTAGATAGTTGTCTCCTTTGTTAACTTCGTGCAAAGCGTTTACTAGATATCTGCTAGGGTGTTTGATTATTGCAAGACATTTTATTGCAAGTTTTTTGATTGATTTTTTATTAATTTTTGATTTTTAGTTCTTTTCCAAGATATTTTTGTGCTTTTTTCAGGATCATATTTGAATGTTTTTGGTTGATTTTTTCAAGATCTTTTTTAATGTTTTTGGTGATTTTGTGTTTTCTCAATGTTTTTGGATTTTGTGTTTTCTCAATGTTTTTGGATTTTGTGTTTTTCTAATGTTTTTGGATTTTGTGTTTTTCCAGTGTTTTTGGATTTTTTGTTTTTCTCAATGTTTTTGAATTTTGTGTTTTTCCAATGTTTTTGGATTTTGTGTTTTTCCAATGTTTTTGGATTTTGTGTTTTTCCAATGTTTTTGGATTTTTTCAGGACTTTTTATGCTTTTTAGGGTTTTTTAGGACTTTTTATGTTTTTTAGGGTTTTTTTAGGACTTTTTATGCTTTTTTCTCAGCTATGCCCCCAGTATGCAGACCTGTCATGATATGATAATCTATAAATGCACATGGAGACAATATTTTTTTTGATATGAACTATGCTATGCAATATGATGTGCAAGATGAAAATTGGTTTTCTATTTGGTCAAGGATGATTGTCTATGTTTCTCACTTTATATATTGATTATTTTGAAGGTATACAACATTTTAGAGATAGGCATTCATCCGATTTATCAAGAACCCTTGGACCAACCACCTTAACACACTAAATGACTAAGATTTGTAAATGGAGATGTAGAAAACTTACCCATTGATTCTTGAAACTTTTGGTCTTCTTTTGCCCATGTGTGTGCAATTGAATTTATTTTGACCCTTGTAACCATTAGAGAGCCTTAGAATCCTATATGATTAGCTACGTATTTTTTTTCAAACTTCAAAATCATCCTGGATAGAGCCTCGCTGCTAGTCAAACGTCTATAGCGCCGATGAGGTTATACACTATAATCTCTCAAATATTGCTCCATTGTCAGTAGGTGTCTATAGCCCTAATGGAGTTACCCGTATGTTACAATAGCCAAGCTTTTATTGCATGATATTTCAGTTATATATCTTTTCTCTTTTTCTTTTGATAGATATGTAAACATAGCTATATTTTCTCTTTTATTCTCTTGCATTGGCTTGTAAGTAATGAAACCTACATGGGTGTGATAATTACAATGACGTTGAACCAAAATTTTGGATTTTTTACTAGTCACATGATCAATTAGGTATGTATAATATTTTAGAGCAATCGTTTAATGTGTGAGATATTGCAATTGATAGACTTGGGAGACAAGGCACAATAGTGAAACTTCTACCTAACCATAGACAAAGCCTAACCACCAGGTGATGTTGAATATGATTGACCTTAGGTTTTGAAAAGCTTCCTACTCGAGTATCTAAGAAATACGATAATCATCACTTTATTCATGTGCAAATAAGTGATTAACTAAGATAATTGCCTTGTTTTATCAATGCATCTATATGCCATGAGAGTTTTGAATGCAATGCTTTTGAAAAAGAAACTATATGCGATGCAGTGTTTTAAAGAAAATGATTATGCAAATGCAAAAAGTAAAACCTAAATTAACCCAACCCTTAGATGTAGTATTGTTTAAGGTGCATGTTGTTCATAAGGTTAGAGAGTGGATCTCCCTCCATGGTAGCCAAATTATATGCTCTATTTCCAATGATGCCTTGTTATAATAAAAGGACCTAGTTAGTTAGGTTCAAAATTTCTTATCTTTTCACGTTCTGCTAGGTTCCTTTGATTCTCCTTGAGGACTACATCTCCCACTTCAAAATTCCTTGGCCTTACTCTTTTATTGTAGCTCCTTCTCAATCTATTTTTATAACCTTGTAAGTGATTTAATACAATCTGTTGCTTTTCATCGAGCATTTCAAGCTCTTGTAGCCTTGCAACTCGATAGTCTTCCTCCGATATAATGTGTTTTAGGGAAACTCTTAAAAAAGGTAGTTCTATTTCAATGCAAAGAATTGCTTTTGAACCATAGACCAATGAATAAGGTTTCGCTCCTGTAGTTGTGCGCACACCTATTTTGTAAGCCCAAAGAACAAGATTTAATTGGAGATGCCAGTCCCATCATATTTTAGTGGAAACTTTCTTTAGGATCTTCAATATTATTGTGTTACTTGCCTCTGCTTGTCCATTACTTTGTGGATAGTATGGAGTTGCAAATCTTTGTTGTATCTAGAATTGATCACACAGTTCACGCATTTCCTGATTCTTAAATGGACTTCCATTGTTGGTCACTATATACATTGGCACTCCGTACTATTAAATGATGTGTTTAAGAATGAATTTCTCTATCTGCTTACTAGTGGTATATGTTAGAGGGATTACCTTGACCCACTTGGTGAAATATTGGAAGAAGTAGGATGAACTTTACCAACAAGATCTATCCCCCATTATGAGAATGGTCATGGTGATGTGATAGGCTGGATATCTTGTGTCGATGCATGAATCAGGTCCCTGTGTACTTGATGTTGTCTACATTTTTGTACATATCTATAGGCATCTTTTTCCATAGTAGGCCAATAATATACAGTTCTCAGTAGCTTCTTTGCTAGTGCAAGACCACTTGAGCGTGCTCCACAAATTCCATCATGTACCTCTTTTAAGGAAAGTTGCACTTCTTTAGAATTAAGACATAGAAGAAGTGTTCCATCAAGGTTCTTTCTATACAATGTGTTAGTAATAATAGCATGTTTGGATGCCTAACGAATGAAATTTTTCTTTTGATTTCTTGATAAATCAAGAGACATATACTGATCATGTAAGTATGCATATATGTCGTTATACCATGGGGATCCAGGACCTACAATTACACAAACATATTCAGATGACAAAATCTTATATGCTAGTACCATCAGTTGTTCTACTAAGAATTAGTAATGGGATTTGTTGTTAGGCATGTCTAGAAGAGACCCCACTATAGCCATGGTGTCGGCTTCCTTGTTTTGCATTCTTGGAATTTGTTCAAAAGTGATGTTGCTGAAGTTTTGTTTGAGATGTTCAACCATCTTCTTATAAGGAATCATTTTATCATCTTTTGTAATATAGTCGTCATTGACTTGGTTGACAATCAGTTGGGAATCATGATAAACCTATAGCTTTGTTATCTTCCACTGTATAGTAGTGTGAAGTGCTATGATGAGATCCTCATATTCAACAATATTGTTTGTACATGGAAAATTGGTTCTGAATGACTTCAGAATTGAATCACCTTGAGGGGTGATGAACATAATTCTGGGTCTTGCTTCATGATTTGTGTAAGAACCATCAAAATACAATTCCAAAATGGTGGATGATGCTAATGTGAACACAAATTCATCTGAAAAATCTACTAATAAAGGGTGAATGTCTTGCAAGGGAGCCTCTTCCAGATGATCTATTATAATCTGCCCTTTTATTGCTTTTCTGTCATATATTCTATGTCAAACTCACTTAAAATCAAGAACCACTCGGCCAATTATCTATTTAATGTTGCTCTACTTAAAAGATACTTGATGAGATCAAAGCGTGCAATGAGTTGAACTTTATGACTAATCATATAGTGTCTAAGTTTCTAGGATGCGAAGATTACTGCTAGACAAGCTCATTCTATGGGAGTTTAATTAAGCTCATACCCAATAATTGTTCTATTGATATAGTAGTCTTCTCTTTACTTTCCTTGGTCGTCATGCTATGCCAAAAGGGCTCCAAAAGATGAGTTTGTTGCTGATATATACAGTAATAAAGGCTTGCTTGGAATAGGTGGAACTAGCACTAGTGTAGTCAAAAGATAATCTTCTAAGGATTGGAACGCTTCTTGACACTAATCTATCCATTTAAAGGTAACTCCTTTCTTGAGTAAGTGTTGAAATGGGTGACATTTATCCACTAGTTGTGCTATGAACCTTCTTATGGACTGCAATCTTCCTTGTAATCCCCTTAATTGTTTAAGTGTTGATGGTGGTTGCATATCAAGGATTGCTTTAACCTTTATTGTATTTGTACCTCAATTCCTCTATTAGAAATAATAAAACCTAGAAGTTTGTTGATTATGACACTGAATACACACTTCTTTGGGTTTAATCTAACATTGTATTGTTTAAATCGATCAAATATCTTAGCAAAGGACTTCCAGGTGACCTTCTCTTGTTTTTTATTTGGCCAGTAGATCATCAACATAATCCTCCATGATATTGTGTATCATGTCATAGAATAATGTTTTCATAGCTCTTTGATATGTTTCTCCAGCATTTTTTAGACCAAAAGGCATGACGTTCCAGCAATATGCTCCCTGGACAAGTGAATGTAATATTGTGTTGGTCCTCTGGTGCAATCTTGATTTGGTTATATCCTGAGAAACCATCCATAAGTGAGAGCATTTTATTCCCAATAGTTAAGTCAATGATCATATCTATATTGGGCAAGGGAAATCATCCTTAGGGCAATCTTTATTTAGATCTTTGAAATCCGTGCAAATTCTTATGCCACCAATACTATGTTGTATATCCACTCTACATAGTCAATGGGTCTTATGAAGCCCACATCTAGTAGTTTATGTAGTTTAACCTTTACCATAAAGGTGATCTATGGATGCATCTTTCTAAGTTTCTGTTTGTATGGTTTAATTCTTGGTAATAGTGACAAGTGATGTAGCACCAATTCTGGGTCTAATCCTGGCATATCGACATATGACCAAGCAAAGTTGATTGGTCTTAATTTAAATAATTTAAGAAAGTTATCTTTCTCTTTAGGATTTAATGATTCAACCAAGTGTATCTTATGTATGATGTCAGCCTCTCCTATATTGACTTCTTCTGTCTTTTCAACCAGTAATGCCGAACTTTCTTGGTTAATGGAAAGATCATCTACCTTATTTTTACCAGTGTTATCATTCTCATCAAGATCTTGTGAAATAGAGGAACTTGCCTCTCCAAAGTATGTTGTTCAATCCAAGTCTATTGCAAATCCAACTTTATGATCATCATAAGGAAATCCATCTCTAACCCCCAAGAATTCAGCTATACTTCATCATTTTCAAACCAATCCAAATGTGGTGGTTCTTATTGCCCCCAATTATTTAGGTGTGGATGGATAAGGCATAGATATTTATTTTATTCTGTATGAGGTTCTGCCGATATCATGCATGCTCAACTTTCATAAACATACTTTATTGACATAGGATCTAGTTAAATTTCTTCATATGTGATGTCATCATCCATAGGTGGTTGATTTTCATAAGCTCTAAACGTTGAATATGTGCTACACGTATGAGTAGACAAGAATTTATAATCACGAGAGTATGTTATGTTGTCCATGTATGTCTCAATGTATGATCCTTTTTCATTTAGTTCATCACCTTCCTCAATGGGAGAAAGAAATTTCAGTGGTAGTAATAAAGTGGAACTTGCCCATGACTTGTAGACCCTCTTTCTATAGTAGAGAATGCCCTCATTCCTGGTATAAGATTCTTCAGCCTTTCTTCATCTGAATCATTTGCCAAAGTTAGATTTGTTTCCCTTGGTAGATTTATTATTGTTGCCGGTATAATCCATGTATTAGACTCACTTGCAGGTGCCAATCCCATTTCTGTCATCATGTTTTCCTGTGAAGATGCTATAGGTTCAATATTGTTAGATGGTGCCACACTAGTTTCTTGAAGGAGTTTGATATATTCACCACTTGACTCTTCAATAGGGTATATTTCAGTTAATTCACTCCTATGGGATGTAGGAGCAAATACCTTTATCGAAGAATTGCTTTGAGATATTGACTTCAAGTCTTGTGTAGGTCTATTTAATATATCCAATGTTTGTTGTCTAGCCTTTGTTATCTTTATTGTATGTTTGTACCCCAAACCCTAATTCTTTGGGTTCTCCTGAGGTAATATAGGTTCTATTCTCCCTTTCTTCTATGGTCCCATCATAACCATGTTTCTGTAGCATCTTGAAACCATTCCCATATTGATCTAACTGTTGCCTAATTATTGTCATGTCATCCTCTTCTCTGTATAACCACTAATTAACTTCTTCGTCTAGGGATTCCTTATGTAAGTCTCCCCATCTAATGAATGAGCATGAATCTAAGTACTTGACGATCTCCTTTGCTTTATCTTGTCTAGTCAAATTAGATTGAGGCCTCCCAAAATGTCTAGGAGAAAGAGATAATTGTCTAATCATTGATGTATCCTTAATGGAATATTCCCCACATCCAACTTCTTTAATTTGTAAAGAGGGTGTCATAAGTGTACAAGGTGCAACAACTTGTGTATCTGTAATTACCAATGAGTCCATTTTTGTTGTCCGTAGAGCTACCTGATTGATACGTACTTGATTATCCACACTAGCATTTAAATGATTGCAATACTGAAATGGGTCTGGATCACCATGTATGGTTATTTCGATGCCCTTGTATGGAAATTTAACACATTGGTGGAATATCGATGGTACGACCTTCATGGAATGAATCCATGGGTAAGCTAACAATATGTTATATCCCAACTCTCTATCCAAGACTTGAAAAGTAACCTCAATTGTAATCGGTCCCACTTATACTAGTAATGTAGCCACACCTTTGGATGAACATTGTTCATTGTCATATGCCTTTATGTTTATTCTCTTTGTGGGATCAATGTGGTGTTCAGAATAGCCCAATACCTTGACCAATTTGAGTGTACATATGCTGAGACTAGCTCCTCCATCTATAAGTACCCTTTTGACTTTCTTCTTATGTATGTAAACTTCTAAATGTAGTGGATCATTGTGAAAAGGTCTGTTAGTAGGAACATCCCGCTTTGTAAAAGAAATATGGGTAGAAGAAGCCAAATTCTCTACCATGGATTGGAAGGTATTTTCATCTATATCCTTGGCAACCACTGAGTCTTGAAGAGATTTATCTAGGATAGCTCTGTGATTTGGTGATATGCATAATAACTCAAAAAGGGATATTTGTGTAGGAGTTTTCTTCAATTGTTCAACCACATTATAGTTTCTAGTTGTTGGAGGAGGATTAGATGGTACCCCTTGTAAGGTTACTTTTGATCCGTGTGTGATTACTGAACAATCTTTGTCTCTTGGATTTACTGTGATGGTAGTGACTATGTTATCTCCTGCACTGATAACATTTATGATATAGTCGTATGATACTTTTGTATAGTTGGTCGTGTTGTCTTGTGTTCCTGAGGTTGATACCTTACCCTTGTCGTGCTTGACAAATGGGTCTTTAAAGATGGTGTGATTTGTGTTTGTTGAGGCCTTGTTTGTGTCTACTATGATATCCCATTGGTCTATAAGATCTTGAATTAAGTTCTTCAACTTATAGCAACTTCTTGTCTTATGGCCCTTTGTGTGATGGTATTCACAAAAGTCATTGTCATTCTACCAATTTGGCTTGAAAGGACTTGGTTCATACACTCTAATTTCCAAAAAAGTAATCATGCTTGTCTATATCAATTTCTTTGATGTTGATTCAATAGTTTCTCCAAGCAGTGTGTAGTTCCTTCTTGGGGTATTCATTCTTGGAAATCTTGTATTTATAGTTGGTGCAACGTTTGCATTTGTTGATACTGTATTATTCTCCTAAAACTATTTTTTGTTTTGGAAGGATGATTGAATAGGTCCTTGTAAAGATATAGTTGGTTGAGCCTTGTTCACTATACGAGTATCAACAACACTGTCATTGGTCACGTTTTTGTTTCTTGACCAAAACTTAGGTTTATCATTGTTTGTGTTGTTAGTCAAGACACCATTCTTTATAATACCTTTCTCTATAAGTCCTTTCTCACATTTTAAAGCTTTTTCGGTGATTTGTTTGAATGAGGTCAAGCACTGCATTTGTATTGGGTATTAAATCTATGGTATTAAGTTTTCTATGAACATTTCAACTTGTTCTATTTATGGAATATGACTCTGACATCTATGGTAAAAAGATCTCCACCATTGTAAAAATGTTACAAAAGTTTCATTTTTATTTTGTTTTGTAGCGCATAGATCCATCAATGTAACCGGGGTATCAATGTTATGCGAGAAATTTGCTATGAATTGTTCAGCTAGTTCACCCCATGATGTGATCTTTGGTGGAAGGTGTGAGAACCATTCCAAAGAGGAACCTCTGAGACTCTTAGGAAATAATCTCATCAAATAGGTATCCTCATATGCAACTTCTATACAAGTAGTGAAAAAATCTTTGATATGATCCCTAGGATCACCTTTGCCTCGATATCTGTCTAATTTTGGAGTTTCAAAGTGAGGAGGGAAAGCAGGCATGTATAGTAGATGATCAAAGGGATAAGGACATAAGTCTTGCATTGTGTAATTCTTCTTATCGTTACTGGTTTTCATATTTGTCATTTGTTGTTGGATATTTTGGATTTGTTGATCAAGGACCTCTGTTTGAGTCAATGGTGCATTTTGTGCGTACATATTACCAACAAATGGAGTAGTGTTAGTATAGATAGGAGGTTGTTGAAGTGTTCCATAGCTGTAATTTTGCATGTTCTGGGTTCCACTAGGTGGTGTAAAATAAGAAAATTGTGAACCACTATTTGGTTGATCCATACCTAATGTATTAGTAGAACCTAGATTTATGTTTTGATGACTATACGTGGAGCCCATTGAATGGTAAACTGGAGGTTGTGTTGCACTTGAAACATGTGAGTTTGAGATGGCATAGAAGCACCTAATATCATTGGTTTAGTTTGAGAGGTTATGCTAGCATGGGTTTGTGTGTTGACGTTTATAGTTGATGATGACATGCTAGTTTGGGAACTTGTGTTTGAAATCAAAGTTGTTTGAGTTGATGATGTTGGTGCACTTTGAGAAGAACTTGTAGCCATAGCTTGTGTTCGTGTTATATTAGGCATTTGAACAACATTTTGACTTAAGGTGATATTCGGTGGTAAGATCGTTGTAACGTCAAAATATTGAGGTAACTTGGCATCGTTTTGTAATAACAAAGAAAGATACCTATCTTTGTCGTTATTTATAAGAGGATTTAGAATCACGAGGAGCTATGGATCTTGTTGAGTGGCCTCAATCTCTTCCTATGTCAAGTTTTGTTGTACCTCTTGTATCGTTGGGATGTGGTTAAAGTTCAATTGTTTGTCGGGTTGGGTGTTTGATATGTCAATATTCCAAGTAGGGTTGATCAATGGGTCGTTGTTAGGATCCATTTTACCTTTTGCTTTCTATGATCTTGTGATGGGCATTTAAGACTACTATATGAGGACACTAAAACTTATGGATGACTATGACAGACTTAGGATACAAATGCAAGACTCCAGAACTAAGGACTATAATGGATGCAAACTAGACCTGACTCTCTATTTGGGGATTAGGATGTGAAAGTTATTGAGGACTTTGTTGAGGTGTTTGTTGAAGATGTTGCTATTGTAATGTAAGTTTCTCAAGCATTTCCTGAAGGAGTCCTTGTGCAATTTCCCTATCAATTCTACATGCCTTTTTATACTCTTGGCCTATTTCAAACTCAACTCCTATGTATTGAGATCCACTTGTCTTTAATTCCCAAGCCAAGTTATCTAAGCCATCAAGAACTTTTCGTTGACCATCGTTCGACACTAGATTAGGTTGTTCAAACGGGAACAAACCGTCACCCGGTAGACCCATTTTGACTCATGTTATGACCTTCTAAGATGATTATGCAAATGGTGATGGACTGTGACAGACGTATATGGAGACTAGACAAGGACTAAAACGTAGATTATGACGACACAAAATGAAGACCTATGCAAAGATTATGAGGAAGTAAATGAGATATAAATGAGGATTATGTAAGGACTATGCAAGAATATGCAAGGACTTATGTGAAGGTTATGATGACACATATGGGAACTCTATAAGGACGTAGGTGGACATTATATAAGGACTAATGCAAGATTATATGAGGACTATAATAAGGACTATAAAATCTATGGACTCTAGGAAAACCTATGATCACAACTATGTAAGATACTTTTGTTGTGAAAGTTTTGGACCTTGTTGAACTGTTGATGTTTCAAGATGGACTTAGTTTTTTTGATTATTTGAAAAAAAGTATAGTTGGATGAATTTTTATCCGACACACTCTGAGAATTCAGAGTTATGCAAGGAAGAGCCTAAAATAGCCCAAGAATCAAGATTGACTCAATACTGGTCTAGCACAACGATACATGTAAAAACATAGTAGATACTTCTTAGGATAGATATTGGAAACCATTCAATGAGGCCCTTACGAAATATAGAAACAAAACGGACATATAGAGAATCTGGCAGCACTGGCTCCACTCCATGACACACACTTCTCGGGCATGCCAATTTATCTTACCCCAAAGATCCGAAGATCTTATCATAGAGGGATTTTTGTCTCATAATGTAAGGTACGTGAAGGGTATCTATGGGGTATGATCCACACTCCTTGAATCATCAAATGTGGGATTTGGGCTACTAATTTTGGTTCATAGTGGGGGAACTTTTAGGGCAAATCAGGTGGCTATACGTGTGGTGGCTAGCTCATTTAAAAGATATCCCAACTTGTAGAAGACAAGTTTTTACGCATCTGGCAAACAAGAACCAAGGGATTTTGACTTTTGTCAAGGCCACATAGGTATTTGTATGTCGATACTGAGGAAAACCATTGGTATAACACAACGACACCAATTGATATATGGTTTTCACCAAAATCACAAATATTTCTATAGCAGACCAAAATAAAGTATTGCTTGGGTCAGTCCCTTCTAGAATCAAAGGGGTTCCAAAAGGTAGGCCCCTATTTCTAAAAAATAAAATTTTGAGTGGCGTTAACACTTTTCTCTTGCACCTAGGTCCACAAAAGCCAGGGGAGAGGATAATGTGTGTTAATAGTAGGACCACTCTAGATAGAGAGAAAGCACTCAAAATTTTCCCTTAAGATATAACAATGTGTGATTTACTCTATTGATAAGCCAGATTCATGTCAATTTTAAACCCAAAACTAATGTGTGAGATATGCATGTTCATGTCAATTTTAAGCACCAAATCCAAAAGTGAATTCATGCATGTCCATTTTAATTTCATCCCATGTCAATTTAAAGCACCAAATCCAAAAGTGAGTTCATGCATGTCAATTTTAAGCACCAAATCCAAAAGTCAGTTCATGCATGTCAATTTTAAGCACCAAGTCCAAAAGTGAAATCATGCATGTAAATTTTAAACACCAAGTCCAAAAGTGAAATCATGCATGTCAATTTTAAGCACCAAACCTCAAAGTGAATTCATGCATGTCAATTTTAAGCACCAAATATGAAGTGTGAATTTAAAAACAAGAAAGATCTTGCAATCACACAAGTCAATAATTTAAATGAAGTTTTTGACAGATCGAATCATCTTTGTTACCCTTGCCACATGCTGCAGATAGAACATTAGTAACAGAAATTAAAATTACAACATCAATTTTTAATATTAAAAAAAAAGCTTGCTAAAAATAGAAATTTGCTAAAAATGGGAACTTGCTAAAAATAGAAACCTACCAAAACTAGAAACTTACCAAAAACAGAAACCTGCCAAAAACGAAAACCTACAAAAAACATAAACCTATAGGTATACACAAAATTTCAAATCAGAGTGTTGTTGATTCACGTCGGGTTCACCAAATGTAACTTAGTAAAATTCATCATTGTATAACTAGAAATGATAAGGAAATCACAAATCCCTATTCTAGCTATGAATTCTAACAAATATCAATAAAAATATTGCAACATAACAACAAGGATTTAAATTATTCAAGTAAAACCCCCTGCTACATAGATGCAAATTACTTCCATTGTTCTTCTGCTTCTTGTGGTATGATGGCTCTCAGATATTGTGATCTAACTTGCAAATGACACAAGATTTTGAAGTTCGTGATTGATGAAAATGGAGAATTGATGTTGAATTTATATATTTTTGGGTGAGATTGAATGAGAGGTGGAACTCAAGTGATCACATGTTGATTGATAGTTGAATTGCTGATTTGGAGGTGGAACAGATGATTGAGAGGTGGAACTCAATTGATTGAATAGATAAATGAGTTAATTGATTAAGAAAAAATCTAATTGAAAGATGAAAAAGAGTGATTGGAGGATAATTGAGAAAATGATTTAATTAATCAATTCATTGAACTATTAACTAGAGATGACTGATTGAAAGCTTTTTGGAAAAAAGAAAATTAAAAGATAGAAAGAAATGATTGGAGAGAATTTGAAGGAATGATTTAATTAATCAATTAAATGGATTAATTTAACATGTGTTGTAGGATATTTCATTTGAAATTCAATTTATTGATTTGCATGCAATTGAACTTGATTTAGAAATTCAATTTAATCTTTGCATGATAATGAATTTTTAGAAATCAATTTGATTTTTGAATGTTAATTGAATTTTGATTTTATTTAAATTCAACTTGATCTTTGAATTCATGCAAACCTGATTTAGGAATTCAATTTGATTTTTGAAATCGTGAAATTGAAATGCACATGTAACGAAAGTAGACGAAATTGGAAGAATATAAATTTGAATTTGAATTAGAAGAATTAATGAAATTAAACGAAATTAGAATTTGGGGATTGGGGTTTTGAATTAGATGAATGAATTAGCTAATTAAATAATTTAAAGAAATAATTTAATTATTTAAAAATTGAATTTAATTAAATAATAAAGATTATTCAATTAAAAGAATTAAATCACAATCAATTATATAATAAAAATTTAATTAATATTGAGAAAAGGGTTTAAATGATTAATTGATGATGATAGAATAGAAATAGAATAATTAGTAAGATGATGAAGAAATATAAATTTAGAAGAATAAGATTAATTAATTTAATTAAAGAATTAAAGAATCATTTAATCAATTAGACGAATAATTAGTACATGATTAATGAGACATTTTTAGGTGTCTATAGATCTTTTAACATATTGCACATATAAAACCAATGAATCGGGGTTTTGATACTCTAATTTAGCCAAAAAGAGATAGAGAGTATAAATCTCAATTGGTGGGCTCTAAATAATCACTCTTTTTCTCTGTCTCACACACACACCATGTTTTGATCCATTAAGCAAAAAAAAAATAACAAGTGTAGAATTCAGAAATTTGTGTTTTACCTATTGAGATAAAACTTATTCTACTAATACATCGTACATGAATGAGTGTTAGGAGTTATAGTACATGCCATAGAATAAAGTAATCAATAATAAATTAACATGTTAATGTTAGTTTTTAGTTAGTTATTATATATGACTTGGCTTGCAGTGTGCATGATAAAAATAAGATTGTAAAAGAAAGAACATAATGAAAGTCACATTAAAAGAGCATTGGATTAATACACTGAACAAAACAATAATCAATGTTACCTTCATGAAAGCTCATATTGCTCTATTGTTCTAGAGAATTTTCTTCAATAATTTGATATGTTGGCTACTCAATTTGTTACCATCATGGCAACATTCCTTGGATATGAAATTGATAGGATTTGGATACTTGATGAATGCTCTCACCTTTAGATTAGTTATAGATAGGTTTAATTTATATATTTAGAAGAGATTTTATGAATGGTAGAGATTCATTAGAAGAATCGATAGATGTGAATGATTGAGAGGACAACATGAATGTGCACATGACATGTTTTGTAGTACCCCTGCCCTAATCAATCTCTAATCTCAGTTAATCTTGTTCAGTTTATCTTAATATAATGATTATAGTCAGATGTTTGATTTAACGCATAGCTGTTGATGTGGTTTTCACACTAGTTGTATGCAAGTTGTTTAGTGTACCTATTTTGTGGTATTAATATTGGGCTAACGCTTTCATTAAATTTTATATATGTATGCATGTATGACTCTTGGTTGCAGGAGATTTCAGGTACAATGCCGCATGAGTGCGAGGTTCGTCTTCACCTGGAATTGCAGGTTTGAGTGTACCTCTTTAATCCTTAGAGTTGGATTAGGTGGTCGTAAGACCCTAGTTGACCTTAGTCGTGCTCAAGTGAGCATCGTCAGTCGTCGTCGGTAATCTCTTTTTGGTTGGGTTTGCGAGTCGTCTGTTTGGTTGACCTTCTCGGTTTGCGTGCTTGGTGCGTTTGGTTAAATTGATTAATTAGTCCTTAGTAATTATTTTGATTAAATATGTATTTGTGCATTAGAGATTAATGGACTTGATTAATCAGGATTTCGTTATGCGATTTTTGTTGATATTGGATTGCTCGTTTTAATTTGGGAGCAAGTTCAATTAAATAGTTAATTTAAATATTAAATGCATCTTGTATATGCTGTCGAAAAAGAAAGTTCTATATTTAATTGCAATAGATTAAGTCGTATTCTGTTGGCTTTTGATTAGAAAGGGTAAATTGAATTAAATGAGGAAATCGATTTTTTTAATTGTAAAGCAATTTATTTTGTTGATATAGTTGGAAAAAGAATTATTTTTGAGAATTAATTTTAAATAAAAATTTTAATTCCCAAAAATGGAATTTTTGGTCAACTCTTCCATATAACCTAATTTTTGGAAAAATTTTGGAGGATGGACATTTTTGGAAAATATTTGGTTGGAGAATGTTTTTGGGATGAAATTTGGGGGGATTTTGGAAGAAATTTGCTTGGAGCTTGCAGGTTGGGGCTCTCCTCTGATCTTGCCAGGATTGCTAAATCAGGTAGGCCTCTGGTTATTTCTTGGTTCCTTGCATAAAGAAAATAGTTTTGGTGTTTATGAAAATCTGGTTGAAGTTTAAAAAAAATAGGGTTTAAATGAAAACTAAATTTGGGGAGTTGCTGTTCTTCAATCTATTTTGGGTGTTGAAACCCATTTGTGTTTGAAACCCCTTTGTGTTTGGGAAGGATGAATGCCATCAAGAAATGTCATACCAAATCATAGTTATTTTAAACCAAATATTATATTAATCGAAAATTATATTCATTTTTTTTGGTTTGGCATTTTTATATATTCCGAACTGTGAAAGTTTTAAAAAAAAGAAAGGTCTGTTAATTATGCTCGGGGTTTGGGGTTTGGAGGGCGGGGAGCGGAGCTCCACCCGCTCCTCCTCCCCTCCCCCGCTCCTCTTCCCCCCTTGCTTTGCAGTGGCTCGCTGTGGCCGTGGCTCACTGCGGTGGCCGCAGGGCGCCGCGGACCTGCGTCCACCGTAGTGGCGCCGCCCACGCGGGAATCGCCTGCGTTTGGGGTTTGGCTTGCCCAACCCCCGTGTTGGGAGGTGGGCCCGGCCTTCGCCGCCCCCTTTTTAAATGCGTTTTTTTTTTGGGTTAGTTTTTAGATGTGGTTTTTTTTTAATGTATTTTTTAATTTATAAAAAAAAATGCATAGATTATAATATGTTAATATTATTTTATGGTAAATTTTAATTAGGTTTTAATTAGGATTAATGTGGCATATTTATAGTTGATGATTAAATTGATATTAATAAATGGTATAATGGAATTTATACGTTAATTGATATTCGACTTCATTTTATGACTTATGCACTTTTCTAATTAAGTTCCAAAATTGTTTTTTTTGCAATTGAATATTATTGGGTATATTTTGATTGATCTTGGATTAACAAATATACACCTTACCGAATAGCAAATTTGAGTATTTGGTTAATTGAGAAAGTATTGTTTTAAAAAATAAAAAATAAAAAAAAAATAGAATTTTATTTTATTGGAAAAATTATTGAAATATGATATAATTACCAAGTGATGATGTTAAATATTATCCAAAAACATATCATTTGAGTAATTGAGGAGTAAGTGTAATATTTTTATCGTTGGATAATTGAATTTAATCGATGTGCTTTTAGAAATTTTAAATTAGTTAGATAATGGTTGTTTATATTATATTCTTGTGAAATTGGTTAAAGAACTCCTTATGGCTTAATATGTCTGTTCGATGCTATGAACATCAGTGAGTTAGAAAACCAAGAACAACCTATACCTAGATGAGGTAGATAACTGCTTTAATATAGACTCTGTGGAAAATCTTGATCGACATTTAATGTCTAGATTAATTTGGAGAAAGATTGTATCTGTTGAATGTTGCCTTTGCGAGTTTAATTTTTGTATTCGCTTTTAATTATGAGATGGTAAGAGTGCTTTGTTTGATAGGTCCCTGTCGTATGGAATGATTTGGGGTACATGTATCAGTCCTCGGTTCCGAGTTGAATGTTGTTTGTGGTAGTGTCGTATTTGGTCATATCCTCTATGTGGGTGTCGAATGTTGATTCGTGGTTGACCTTAGCTGGTCAGGTCTCTAGTTTGAGTGCCATCTGTCAGTGCACCTCGTATGATGTCATGTTTGACCAAATGTTGGATTTCTCCATCTTGAACTTCGTTCGTCTGACCATGTGTTTTCCTTGGTTTTTGAGTTCGTCTGAGTCTAGTCTAGTGTCGTATGGGAAAGTGGCTTTCAATTGGGGGCCGCGCCCAAAGTGGTTGCTGGGTAACCCATCGAAAGTGAGTCTAATAAGTGATAACCTATCAGTAGATTAGAATGTAATCTCTAAGTAAGATAATGTGCCTCACACATGGGACGAGTGCTAACATAGACCCGACATGCTGTGAGAAGGCCTGAAATGGCAAACCATCATCCTTGTCTTCACGAGAGGATGTGTGGGTCCACATGAGGCTTGGATGGGCCGGAGGCTCGAATTAGGTTGCCAGGGTAACCCACTGTATGGGGCCGGGACCTATGAAGACCTGCCATGGTAACTATACCAGGTTGTGTGATGACACTTGTCCCTACGTTCGCTAGTGTGTTGTCGTTTTGTCCTGTTAGGAGTACCTTTGTGGGTCGTCCTTTTGTCTCTGGCCTTGTGAGTATCGGTTTCTTGTTAGACCTTGGGTGGTGATGGCTCAGTCTTGTGGATGCTCTTCTGGACCTTTGTATTATTTTGATTATGTTCAGCTGGATCCTTTCCTTTTCAAGGATCGTTTATGTATTATTGACCGATGCGGTCGTTTGTATATTGTTTATATTTAGCGTTAACGACCGGATTGTAATGGTGTAACCTCTTGTATTCTTAACTTTATTATTATTCAGAGGGGTCTTGCAGTTGAGCAGACCCAGAGATGTAGCCCTTTAGGGGTGAACTCCGAGATCATTATGGTGTTATGTGATGTATTCTCTTATGTTTCCTTTATTCAGCTTTATCATGTATGAATAGCTTACGTTAGAATGTATAAGTGGATAAGATGGAATTAACTTTAAATGCTTATATTCAGTCCTTTCTTGAATGCCATGTTGATCGAATGCATAAGTGGTTTAGATGAGATTTATCGTAGATGCATGTATGTAATCGTCTTTTAAATGCAATAAGTTGGAATATGAAAGAATGTAACTTAGAGTAATGGAATATATTCAGTTGTTGTTAAGGAAATTAAGTATGCTTGAAAAGATCTCTTATGTTTATGATGGAATTCTAGTGTGTTGGGATTTTAGATGTATGGCTTGTAATTTTAAATGAAAAGCTTGAATGAAGATTATGAATAGATCTTAATGGATGAATCTTTGCTTGTGTTTTATATTTCCATCTTCTGAAAGAAATTATCCTAAGTAAGAATTATCTCGTTTTAAGGTAATCAACTTATTGGTTTAATTGTGTGAGTTAAGTGAATTGTGAAATTTAAGTAATCTCGTTGGGAAACTCTTTAGGTGTTAGTTGGTGTCTTCCGCTATGTAATTCTGAATCTTTGATATCTTGTTATATCTTATGTGATGTAACTTTTAAAAAAAAAAAAAAAATAAATAAATTATTGCACTCTATCTTGTTTGGCTTATCCCTTCGGGGTTTCCTAGCGGGGCATTACATTTGGTATCAGAGCCCATGTTTCAAACATTGGGATCTCTGGTGTCGCGTGTGCCCTCTTTTGGTGTGAGGTGTATCGACCTTATGTGTATGCTTGTCCTCCTTTTGCATGTGAGTGATTGAGCAGACCTGAACTTGTGTGTAACGTGTGTGTTCACACCTTGTTTTCGCCTTCTTGATGTTGGTGTTTGAGTGTTTATATGTGCATTGTGTGCTTATTGATGTCTTGGTCTACGATTACTCTTATTCTGAAAGAGAGTCGTATGTACCTTCCTTTATTGAGTGTTGTACTCTTTAGACTAATCCATTTGGGTTGGTCCGTGCTTGTCTTGAATCTGAAAGTGCGAATTGTGTTTGTTTAAGATTATGATCTAGCTTAGTGTTGTTCACTTGAAGGACTAGTATGGCAATTATTGAATGCTTATTTTGTAGAAAATTAAATGATTATCACCATTTCTCTCTCTCTTTCTGGAAATTAAAATGATTAGGATATGAGTAATTATCTTTGATTTGAGTTTCTTGTTTGCAAGAGAAAAGGGTGTGACTTCTTGAACCCTTGTGTGAGCCTTATGATGCTTATGTTTTTAGATTATTAAGGGGCTATGGGTTTAAAAATTTATTTTGGCGATTGGGAGAAAACTGTATGTGTACGTTTAAAGAATTCTCCATGTGTATTTTGTAGGAGTAGCATGATTAAATTCTACCTTAGTAAGGTGCATTGCTATGCGAATAGTTGAATATGTGAAACTGCTTGGCTTGTAGAAGAAGTATTGAAAAGAGCATGTTATTGTAGCTTTGAGAGAGTATTAATGTGTTTTCCGAAAGATTTTTTTATGTGTTTCATTAAACCAGTTTGATTGAAGATTTATTTTAGCTAATGCTCCATTGAACTCGCGTTTGGGTATATGTAATTACCTTAATGTGTTTAGAAAGTGCGAATGAAAAGCTTGTTTGATGTGCATGCATTAATATGTTTTATTTGGGTGATAGCTCCTTGCTTACCTTTTTATCATAATTTGATTTTAATGATAGGTTGCAAGTTATGACATGTGTCTATATTGTATTAAATAGTGAGAGCTCTTAAGAGGTCTTGCATTATCGAAAAGATTGCCTGTCTTGATCTCTGCTTTGTTTGGAAAACTAGAACCTCCTGTTGCAACCATAATTATTGGAAATGTTTTTTTTGTTAGGCTGTTTGTCATCCTTCTAACGGTAGTGAAATGAAAACCGTGTAATTAAATGATAGGCTTATAGTGAGAAATTTTATAATGTAGTGTGATCTGTTGATTTTGCGTTTTTGTAGGAAATAGTTTGGGTATCAAACTCTCTTTCCCTTCTCTTTGCCTAATCATAAGATTTTTAGAAATGGTATTAAAGAATGCATTGATTTAAATGGAATGTTTATAAAACATGTGAAATTGTACTATTGCATTTTGGCTTCATAGTGATAGATGAAAGTCCTCTTTGAGAAAAGAATTTGCTTAGCTAGTAATTTAGTTATGAATGCTTAGTGAAATTTAAGAAAGATATAGGAATGATGTTATTTCCTTATGTAATTGTGAATTGTTAATAATTTCAGTACTTGAATCTAGAGTAAACTTGATTCAGTTATTTATATAGAAAGCATAATTGAAATCTTCCTTGAATAGATGTTAGCGTACTGAAAAGTACTCCTCGTAAATGTGACTAAACCAGTACTGGTGTATTTGTGTGTATTGTAAGAAACCAGTGCTTATTATGTGTGCCCATGGATTGGTGAAGTAATCAACCATGGAGGATATGTTGCTTATGAGTATGGGAAACCATACTGTTTTATGTGATGTTGCTTATTTGTTTCCCTGCGGAGTACCCAACCTCGGGTTGTGGGTAACTCAGTATGTTAAGGGGTAGTATTTGATGTAACCGTTCCTTGAATAGTATGGATTGGCGTACGAGTAATGTCGGCGCGAAGCAACTTTAGCTTCTCTACTTCGAGGAATGATATAGTTGTACTATTAAACTGTATCAAAGGTGTACTCAATACTTTCCCTTTTGATGAATCTATTTATAGGTTTATATGTGATAGCCTATTCCTCTCCTTTATTTGAGCATTTGGATGGTGATTCTTGTGTATAGTGATGGTGTAATTTGGAGGATCCTTTGCCTTGTCTTCATGAAAGGTAGGTTTATTCACATGTGCTGCCAGTTAGTATGTGTTGGTGGGCATGTGGGTGGACCCTAGTCATGTATACCTCTGACTTTCGGCGAGTATCCTTCTAGATACGTCGCTATGCGGGATGTGACTTGCGCGTGCTTTTTCCGCGAGGTACACTACCATGCGGGATACGTCCATTGTGTGTTTTCTCCACTTGGGGTATTGCCATGCCGCGTGACGACGTGATGCAGGGTGATGTCGAGGTGCACACCGCCATGCCATGTGGGTAGTGTGACTATGTCGCACCACATGATGAGCTACTGCAATAGCTAGTCAGTTGTTCCTTCCTTCCTCATTGGTGGCTAGATGTTAGTCACATAGTGATGTTATGTGCAGTTGTGATATTCTTTTTATTTCTGTGGGGACCAGCAATTTATTTTACTTTGACTTTGAAGGTTTAGCCACGATCTTGTGATCTTTTGCACTTTGGATTTGGTGTTGCAATTCCGGATTATTTTCTTACCTTACTGTTGGAATTGATGATTTATTACCTTTATTCATCTGTACTTTGGTGGCTGAACTGGTTTATCCTTATTGTTTTCGTATGCTAGTCTTGTGTTCAAATGTGAAATTCCTCTCCAAGGACGTATGATACGGAATTGGTAGAGTGTGTGCGAGGAAGTTGATGTAGGGAACCTTGAGGATGGGGGTATGTGAGGCTGTGTTGCAGCTAGGACCCACTACTTACCTATGTGTGGTGACTATCTCTTGGAGGCTAACCACCTTGCTCAACAAGGGATATTCACAAAGGTCTTGTATGGAAGGTAGCACCGCTATGGTGTGCCTAGCACCATCGAGCCTTGAGTGAGATATTGGATATTTATGATCATATTGTTGTTTTGAGATCAGGCATAGAGATGCTGATCATGCATGTTATCCTTGACCGAGCATTAGACATGCTCACTTGTGGCCTTTTGAGTTATGCATTCCAGTTATGTGGATGGTTATTATTTGTATCATGGAGTAAATTGTGTTAACTTGTCACTATGTTATGGGACATAGTCTTTGGAAAGGTTTTCTTATGCCTGGCAAGTGTAAACAATTGAGTTATTTTGTTGCTCTTGATTATTGAAAGTTAATTTGGTTGTAGAAATTGATATTTGAAGCTAGTTCTATTCAATAAAATGTTATGATAAAGATGTATTGGTAATGGAAATTGATCTTGATGGCATGTTTTCTGGCCATGTTTGATAGATGATTATGGTAATTGTTGTTTACCTCTTTGTAATGCTTTAATTTGGTGTAATGAAAGGAAGAAAATTCTCGTTTCTCTGCTATGATTGTGGATAATTCCTAGAATATTTTAAGGAATGTATGGTTTTAGATGTATCTTGCCAATGGATAATGGCGTTTGTAAAGGATTTTACAATAATATTTCATTTGATTGCGGAAAGATTTCTATGTGCAATTTGATCTTTGTTGAATGAGTTTCAGGGCTGATGCGTACGACATGTTCTCCATCTAGCCTTACGACTTCCAGGAGTAAGTCAGAACCTAGGGGGGGAGAATGTAGTACCCCTGCCCTAATCAATCTCTAATCTCAATTAATCTTGTTCAGTTTATCTTAATATAATGATTATAGTCAGATGTTTGATTTAATGCATAGCTGTTGATGTGGTTTTCACACTAGTTGTATGCAAGTTGTTTAGTGTACCTATTTCGTGGTATTAATATCGGGCTAACGCTTTCATTAAATTTTACATATGTATGCATGTATGACTCTTGGTTGCAGGAGATTTCAGGTACAATGCCGCATGAGTGCGAGGTTCGTCTTCACCTGGAATTGCAGGTTTGAGTGTACCTCTTTAATCCTTAGAGTTGGATTAGGTGGTCGTAAGACCCTAGTTGACCTTAGTCGTGCTCAAGTGAGCATCGTCGGTCGTCATCGATAATCCCTTTTTGGTTGGGTTTGCGAGTCGTCTGTTTGGTTGACCTTCTCGGTTTGCGTGCTTGGTGCGTTTGGTTAAATTGATTAATTAGTCCTTAGTAATTATTTTGATTAAATATGTATTTGTGCATTAGAGATTAATGGACTTGATTAATCGGGATTTCGTTATGCGATTTTTGTTGATATTGGATTGCTCGTTTTAATTTGGGAGCAAGTTCAATTAAATAGTTAATTTAAATATTAAATGCATTTTGTATATGCTGTCGAAAAAGAAAGTTCTGTATTTAATTGCAATAGATTAAGTCGTATTCTGTTGGCTTTTGATTAGAAAGGGTAAATTGAATTAAATGAGGAAATCGATTTTTTTAATTGTAAAGCAATTTATTTTGTTGATATAGTTGGAAAAAGAATTATTTTTGAGAATTAATTTTAAATAAAAATTTTAATTCCCAAAAATGGAATTTTTGTTCAACTCTTCCATATAACCTAATTTTTGGAAAAATTTTGGAGGATGGACATTTTTGGAAAATATTTGGTTGGAGAATGTTTTTGGGATGAAATTTGGGGGGATTTTGGAAGAAATTTGCTTGGAGCTTGCAGGTTGGGGCTCTCCTCTGATCTTGCCAGGATTGCTAAATCAGGTAGGCCTCTGGTTATTTCTTGGTTCCTTGCATAAAGAAAATCGTTTTGGTGTTTATGAAAATCTGGTTGAAGTTTAAAAAAAATAGGGTTTAAATGAAAACTAAATTTGGGGAGTTGCTGTTCTTCAATCTATTTTGGGTGTTGAAACCCATTTGTGTTTGAAACCCCTTTGTGTTTGGGAAGGATGAATGCCATCAAGAAATGTCATACCAAATCATAGTTATTTTAAACCAAATATTATATTAATCAAAAATTATATTCATTTTTTTTGGTTTGGCGTTTTTATATATTCCGAACTGTGAAAGTTTAAAAAAAAAGAAAGGTCTGTTAATTATGCTCGGGGTTTGGGGTTTGGAGGGCGGGGAGCGGAGCTCCACCCGCTCCTCCTCCCCTCCCCCGCTCCTCTTCCCCCCGTGCTTTGTAGTGGCTCGCTGTGGCCGCGGCTCACTGCGGTGGCCGCAGGGCGCCGCGGACCTGTGTCCACCGTAGTGGCGCCGCCCGCACGGGAACCGGCTGCGTTTGGGGTTTGGCTTGCCCAACCCCCGTGTTGGGAGGTGGGCCCGGCCTTCGCCGCCCCCTTTTTAAATGCATTTTTTTTTTGGGTTAGTTTTTAAATGTGGTTTTTTTTTAATGTATTTTTTTATTTATCAAAAAAAATGGATAGATTATAATATGTTAATATTATTTTATGGTAAATTTTAATTAGGTTTTAATTAGGATTAATGTGGCATATTTATAGTTGACGATTAAATTGATATTAATAAATGGTATAATGGAATTTATACATTAATTGATATTCGACTTCATTTTATGACTTATGCACTTTTCTAATTAAGTTCCAAAATTGTTTTTTTCGCAATTGAATATTATTGGGTATATTTTGATTGATCTTGGATTAACAAATATACACCTTACCGAATAGCAAATTTGAGTATTTGGTTAATTGAGAAAGTATTGTTTTAAAAAAAAAAAATTAAAAAAAAATAGAATTTTATTTTATTGGAAAAATTATTGAAATATGATATAATTACCAAGTGATGATGTTAAATATTATCCAAAAACATATCATTTGAGTAATTGAGGAGTAAGTGTAATATTTTTATCGTTGGATAATTGAATTTAATCGATGTGCTTTTAGAAATTTTAAATTAGTTAGATAATGGTTGTTTATATTATATTCTTGTGAAATTGGTTAAAGAACTCCTTATGGCTTAATATGTCTATTCGATGCTATGAACATCAGTGAGTTAGAAAACCAAGAACAACCTATACCTAGATGAGGTAGATAACTGCTTTAATATAGACTCTGTGGAAAATCTTGATCGACATTTAATGTCTAGATTAATTTGGAGAAAGATTGTATCTGTTGAATGTTGCCTTTGCGAGTTTAATTTCTGTATTCGCTTTTAATTATGAGATGGCAAGAGTGCTTTGTTTGATAGGTCCCTGTCGTATGGAATGATTTGGGGTACCTGTATCAGTCCTCGGTTCCGAGTTGACTGTTGTTTGTGGCAGTGTTGTATTTGGTCATATCCTCTATGTGGGTGTCAAATGTTGATTCGTGGTTGACCTTAGTTGGTCAGGTCTCTAGTTTGAGTGCCATCTGTCAGTGCACCTCGTATGATGTCATGTTTGACCAAATGGTGGATTTCTCCATCTTGAACTCCGTTCGTCTGACCATGTGTTTTCCTTGGTTTTTGAGTTCGTCTGAGTCTAGTCTAGTGTCGTATGGGAAAGTGGCTTTCGATTGGGGGCCGCGCCCAAAGTGGTTGCTGGGTAACCCATCGAAAGTGAGTCTAATAAGTGATAACCTATCAGTAGATTAGAATGTAATCTCTAAGTAAGATAATGTGCCTCACACATGGGACGAGTGCTAACATAGACCCGACATGCTGTGAGAAGGCCTGAAATGGCAAACCATCATCCTTGTCTTCACGAGAGGATGTGTGGGTCCACATGAGGCTTGGATGGGCCGGAGGCTCGGATTAGGTTGCCAGGGTAACCCACTGTATGGGGCCGGGACCTATGAAGACCTGCCATGGTAATCGTACCAGGTTGTGTGATGACACTTGTCCCTACGTTCGCTAGTGTGTTGTCGTTTTGTCCTGTTAGGAGTACCTTTGTGGGTCATCCTTTTGTCTCTGCCCTTGTGAGTATCGGTTTCTTGTTAGACCTTGGGTGGTGATGGCTCAGTCTTGTGGATGCTCTTCTGGACCTTTGTATTAGTTTGATTATGTTCAACTGGATCCTTTCCTTTTCAAGGATCGTTTATGTATTATTGACCGATGTGGTCGTTTGTATATTGTTTATATTTAGCCTTAACGGCCGGATTGTAATGGTGTAACCTCTTGTATTCTTAACTTTATTATTATTCAGAGGGGTCTTGCAGTTGAGCAGACCCGGAGATGTAGCCCTTTAGGGGTGAACTCCGAGATCATTATGGTGTTATGTGATGTATTCTCTTATGTTTCCTTTATTCAGCTTTATCATGTATGAATAGGTTACGTCAGAATGTATAAGTGGATAAGATGGAATTAACTTTAAATGCTTATATTCAGTCCTTTCTTGAATGCCATGTTGATCGAATGCATAAGTGGTTTAGATGAGATTTATCGTAGATGCATGTATGTAATCGTCTTTTAAATGCAATAAGTTGGAATATGAAAGAATGTAACTTAGAGTAATGGAATATATTCAGTTGTTGTTAAGGAAATTAAGTATGCTTGAAAAGATCTCTTATGTTTATGATGTAATTCTAGTGTGTTGGGATTTTAGATGTATGGCTTGTAATTTTAAATGAAAAGCTTGAAAGAAGATTATGAATAGATCTTAATGGATGAATCTTTGCTTGTGTTTTATATTTCCATCTTCTGAAAGAAATTATCCTAAGTAAGAATTATCTCGTTTTAAGGTAATCAACTTATTGGTTTAATTGTGTGAGTTAAGTGAATTGTGAAATTTAAGTAATCTCGTTGGGAAACTCTTTAGGTGTTAGTTGATGTCTTCCGCTATGTAATTCTGAATCTTTGATATCTTGTTATATCTTATGTGATGTAACATTAAAAAATAAAAACAATATAAAATAAAAATTATTGCACTCTATCTTGTTTGGCTTATCCCTTCGGCGTTTCTTGGCGGGGCATTACATGTTTCCTTGTGAAAGCTAAATTGGTGAGTTAGAAAATTGCATGAATAAGTTAAGTAATTTCACACATGAGTGAAGTAGATTTGAATGATAAGTAGCCCGAGAGTCACTTTGAGTGAACTATGTTGATGGATGTGCATGGAGAATTATTAATAGAATTAAATAATTAATTTTATTTAATTAATGTGCATGGTTGGAAGAATAGAAAATAAATAAAACATTAACTCCATTCATTTTCAAAATAAGTAAAAATATAAAAAAGCAATCAAATAAATTAAATTAATTTACTTATTTGTAAAGGAAATCCTAGCTAGTTAAATAATTAAAAGTATTTAATTATAGAGGACTGGAACAATTATAATAAGGGATTAAATAAATAATTAAAAAGTATTTAATTAAAGAGAATGAAAAGGATAAATTGATGAATAATAGTAATTAAATAGATTAGGAATTATTTGATTAATTTATTAAGTGTTATGCGATAGGGTGGTGTTGTATATGTTGTAGGTAATAGGACGATTAAATGAATTAGATGGGACCAAGACCTAGCCAATGATAAGGTGTGTTAGGTGATATAGGTGATGTGATGAGATGAAACAAGTGATTAGATGAAAGTGAATGTTTTAGGTATCTACAAGTAGTTAGTGGTTTGTGTGGTTAATAAGTTGAATGGCTTTATGAAGCCATATAATGTAATCATTTGTGAGATGTTGATGAATGCAAGATTTATGGGTTTGTGTTGTTCGATCTCTCTTGTCACCATATTTCAATAATGAGTAAATCTCAACCAATGGGCTTAAAGTAAATTGTCTCTCTAGATTGCACTTTTAAAACCAATGAATTATGGTTTTGATCCTCTAGGTTAGCCAAAATAAAGAATAGATAGTGTAAAAGTTAGAAATTTGTGTTTTCCCTTCAAGATAAAATTTTTCTTTTGGTACATCTTACATGAATGAGTAAATCTGAAATGAAAATAATCTCTCTAGGTTAGCCCCCCCAAAAGGATAGAAAGTGTAGAAGATAGAAAATTTGTGTTTTCCTTAAAACCTATTCTTTCGATATAATTTGTACATGAATGAGTAAATTTCAAGTAATGGGATAATAACTAACAATCTCTCTCTCTCTCTCTCTCTCTCTCTCACACACACACACACACACACACACACACACACACACACACACACACACACACACACACACACAACAAAGTATCCTTTGATTCAAACCAAAATAAAACAACCAACATCTTATTTCTTTTCCAAACACCAACACATATATAATTCAACTACTTGGGTTACTCTCTAGTAAGTGGATTGTACCTTCAAAACCTTCACTCCCCTTAAGTTTTAGTTGTAAAAGTAATTTAAATACAATAATTTTTTACAAGAAAATATACTTATTCACAACCAATCAACCATTATGTTAGTAAGAGAGCCGTTTCCATTGTGACATCACCCCTAAGGATCATGGTATATTCAACTATAAATATTGTCATGGATTAAGCCTTCCAACTAATATGAAATTACTTTTTAGAAATAGATATGATGTATCTTTAGTTGTACAAACAAAACTTCAAGATGTACACTTTTTAGGTGTATTTAAAATGAAGGGAAATGTATTTTTTTAGAAACTTGTATGTGGGAATTTTTTTAAAACATTTTCAAGTCACATAAGAAGAGAGGGGAGATTGAGTAGGCAATATACTTATCCACAACCAAACAACCATTATGCTAGTAGAAACATCACTTTGATTGTAGTATCATCTCATTGACATAAGGATCTAGTAAGTGTAATATGTTTGTTTTCAAAAAAGAATTAAGCCACACAAGAGGAGAAAGGAGATTGAGAAAGGAAACATAATTATCCACAACCAATCAACCATTATGTTAGTAGAAAGACCACTTGGATTGAAGTATCATTCTATTGACATTTAAAGATAATAGTAAGTATAATACATTTTCTTCAAATTTTTAAGCCACATAGGAAGAGAGAGGAGATTGAGCACTTGTAACATACTTATCCACAACCAATTAACCATTATGTTAGTAGAAAGACCACTTTGATTGTAGAATCATCCTATTGACATAAGGATTGTAGCGAGTGTAATACATTTTTTTATAGATTTTTAAGCCATATAAGAGGAGAAAGGAGATTGAACAAGCAAACATACATGTCCACAACCAATCAACCATTATGCTAGTAGAAATAGCACCATGATAATAGTATCATCCAATTGAAATAAAGATAATAATAAGTGAAATACATTGTTTTTTAGATTGTAAGCCATGTAAGAAGAGAACGCGAAGATTGAGTGAGCAAACAAGCACAATTATCCCCAACCAATCAACCATTATGTTAATAGATATAGATTACTTCAATTCTAGTATCATCTTATTGACATAAAGATTATAAAGTAAGTGAAACATACTTATCCATAACCAATCAACCGTTATGTTAATAGAAAAACCACATCGATTGTAGTATCATCCCATTGACATAAGGATTATTGTAAGTAATACATTTTTTTAACTTTTAAGCCACATAAGAGGAGAAAAGAGATCGAGAAAGCAAATATACATCTCTACAACCAATCAACCATTATGTAAGTAGAAATACCACTTTGATTGTAGTATCATCCCATTGACATAAAGATCATAAGTACAATACATTCTTTTTTTAGATAGTAAGCCACGTAAGAAGAGAGAAAAGATTGAGCAAGAAAACAAGCACACTTATCCACAACCAATCAACCATTATGTTAATAAAAAGATCACTTCGATTCAAGTATCATCTCATTGCCATAAGGATTATAAAGTAAGTGAAACATACGCTACTATACCAATAAACCACTCTTCTTAAATATCAAACAAACAATCAATAACAATACAACCAATCAACCATTATGTTAATAAAAAATTCACTTAGATTCTTGAGTATCATCTCATCAACACAAAAATTATATAGTAAGCGAAATATACACCAGTCTACCAATAAACCACTCTTCTTAAATATCAAACGAACAATCAATAACAAGCTTACACCTAGTCTATAAAACAAAACAAAAAATTACCTTAAGATATTAAAAAATAACCATGATAAACATATTTCACCTTCCAATGTATCTTTTCCATATTAAATGCCAAAATAAAGATTAATAATATATACAGCCATTACAAAGAAAAATAAAAAATCCTCAGATTAACACATTCCATTATTGTGTTCTTGGATTTTGAGCACCAAACCCATACAACATAACACTAGAAACCAGAAATTTTCCCTAAGAATCTCAAAACAATTTCAGTGTAGAATCTGATATCTAGTAAGCTCGCCCTGTCTAGATCTAAGCTTCAAATCACTGGACTAAATAATTTCAGCGTAGAAACTGACATCTAATAGATTCGCCTTGTCTAGATCTAAGCTCCAAATCATTGGACTAAATAATTTCAACATAAAAACTGACATCTAATAAATTCGCCTTATCTAGATCTAAGCTCCAAATCGCTAGACTAATCTGTCAATTCCCCTCGCTAAAAATACAAGAAAACAATACATCTAATGGATGGTTTTAGACAAAACCTTCTTGATCCATCTGCCCAAGTTAAATCTGGATTTGTGGGAAGAATGATGGGTGATCTTATCTCTATGAACATAAGCCCTCTGAACTTTGGAGGAAGCCAGGAATCCAGTGCTCCTGCTGCGAAACAACTCAGGTGCCTCTGTAGAAGAAGATTTTACATGTTCTGAATCGTTGGCTAAGAAGGGATATCGTCCAAAATCAAACTCCCCGGGACTCGAACCCAAGCCCCATACAATTCCAGAGGATCCCTGCCTTCTGAATGAGATTGTCGATTTGCTCAGCGTTGCAGCCGCCATTGAAAGAAAAAATGAGATTGAGGGCAACAAAAAATTGTATTGTTATATAAGGAACCAACATGCCTGCCTTTATTTATCATGTGGGTCGGTTTTAATTTGTACTTGTTCAATTTAGTCTTCTAAAATGTGGCGTTGAATGTTGAATAATGAGCATCAAATTTGAGGAGTTTTATAAAAAAAAAACAAGGAGACCGACTTTCAAACTTTGACCTAGTCTGCCCTTGACCAGAGACCATTTGTTTATTAATGTGCACTAGTAGTAGGGACCATTTCAGAAGTTTCAATGCTTTATTAAACATAAAATGTTTGTCTCTCTTCACTACCCCACATAATTTATGGCTCTCACATCTATAGTAAACTATCTATTTTGTCCTTGGCTAAGTTTGAAGATTCTTTGATATTTGGATGTTGTCGTCTGTTTTGTTAAATATATACGTTTCTTTTGGATAGAATTGTATGTTTCGTTAAATATATACGTGTTTCTTTTTTGAATAGTATATTATTCTTTTTTAGTATATACGAAGTAATAGACATTATTAACCACTTGTTCTTAGCTATCCACGTGTTCTTGATTAAGTTGCCAGCGGCTAATCTCCACACAAAATGGCATTGTAAAAAAACTCCTCGGTCTGCCCTAGGAGTAGGGACCATTCTAGAAGTTTCAATGCTTTATTAACATAAAATGTGTCTCTCTTCACTACCCCACTTAATTTATGGCTCTTGTATCCATGGTAAACTACCCGTTTTGTCCTTGTCGACTTTGTTAAATATGCATGCTTCTTTTGAATGAAGTTGTTGATTTTGTTAAATTATACACGTTTCTTTTTTGAATAGTATATTATTCTCTTTTTAGTATATAAGAAATAATAGACATTATTAACCACTTGTTCTTAGCTATCCATGTGTCCTTGATTAAGTTTGAAGATTTTCCGTTCTTAGATAGAATTATCGGTTTTATTAAATATATGTTTCTTTTTTGAATAGTATATTATTCTCTCTTTAATATATAAAAAGTAATTAAGATATTTTTGATGACTTGTTCTTGGCTATCCATGTCCTTGGCTAATTTTGAAGATTATTGTTCTCGGATAGAGTTACCCATTTTGTTAAATTTACAAGTCTATTTTTTAATAGAATATTATTCTTTTTTTTGTATTTACAAAGTAATAAAGATATTGTTAATTATTTGTCCTTCCTATCCACTTGTCGTTGGCTAAGTTTGAATATTCTTCATTCCTGAATGGAGTTATGAGTTTTTTCAAATATAGGTCTTTGTTTTTTTTTAATTGTGAATTAATCTCTTTTAATTGTATAAAATGTAATAAATACATTATTCATAAAAAGATGTATAGAATATATTTATTGTTTTCATATTTATATAAAATGATAAAAAATAATAAATATATTGTATTATTGTTTATAGAGAAATTTTTGTATGTGTATTTTTTTTTTATTGAAAAATTGTATCTCTTAATAATATAAGAAGAATATACAAAAAGCAATCTTGGGATTTTATGAAACACTAAAAGAAGCACTTTCTAGTGTGGAAGGTTGGAAGTAACAATTCCAAGATTGATTGTGTATATTTTTTCTAAAAGTAGATAACACATGATCTTTTGGTATAATATTGTTAATTTTAAGAGTAAATATTTTGCAACCCTTTGTAAGAGTTGTCGATTAAGATTGAATATTGGTTATTTGCAACTTAAGCTCTAAAATGTTTTTTTAGTTTCTTTTCAAGATTTTAAATGATATGACAACTACAAAATAATACTAGTCAAGAGACCACAATCACTTCTATATATGGAAAAATGTTAGAGAAAAAAATTACATCAAAATATCCAAATGTACAATATAATATAATTGAAAAAAAGATTCTAAAATCACATGTTATGAGAAATATAGGTCTAAAAGAGCTTATTTCTAGCTTAATTTTTTATTAAACATAATAAAAAGAGAAGTCATGATTGTGTGCCAAATTTGTTGAGCATGCTTGCAAGTCTTTAATTTGTGAAAGAATGAACATTTGATAATGTATGACTGTATATTATTTTCTAACTTTACACAAAGTCATTAAATTAATATTAAGGGGTTTGTTCAAAGGAGACTAACCCTCACAAACACCTCAATGATATTCTTATACATTGTCAAACAAATGAAATGGGTTAGAGTGATTAGGGTGAGCTGGAAAACAAATATCAATGTTTAAGAGAGTTAAAATTTATACACCAAGTTCAAATTGTTGGATTGGGTCAATTGCAAAATGATCTTGATAGACATACAATAAGTTTTTGGATTTCAAAATATTTGTGTAATCATTCTCAAAATTTTTTATATATTACTTCCAAACATTGGTCACAAAATATCTACATAGAACCTTCAACTAAATAAGTTTATTTTATTTATTTAATGTATATATTTATTTCAAAACATTACTACATATAATGATATCCCAACTCTTTAATCTCAATCATAATTATATGATTATATTTATTTAATTACTTAACTCCTAAAGTTTATATAAATGATTTTTTTTTTATTATTGCTTATTTCTCTCATTTTCTCATAGAAACAATTGAATTAAATAGATATTAGCATCTTTGTTCTTTTGAATTGAATGCCATTATTTAATTAAATACCAATAATCAAGAAGATCCCATCCTATGAAATTATCTAAGAATTGAACATGGTCTAATAATGCTTCCCAAGAATTAAATTCAATTAATGATATAATCAATTTTTTTCAGTAAGATTTTTTTTACAAATAAAAAACTGTCATCTAAAATTTAATTTTTAATTCAATCATTTTAACATTGACTTAATACCATTAAAATTAACTCTTAATTATATCATAAAATTTTATTATAATTTTTTGAACTCAAATGTTACTTCCACTCTTTTTTTTTTCCAAATAACTTGATTTAAAAAAAAAAAAACCTATAAGTGAATTGTAATTTATTTGTAAAAACTACATTAAATACACTTTAAAAAGTCTTAAAAAGTTATGTTAAGGTGAATGAGATTTGGTATCACAAAACTTAAAGTGAAGGAATTTTAAATATTTTTAAATTTATCTTTTCATTATTTCATATTTTAATATTGCTTGACTTATTAGATAGGGGAAGCATACCAATAGTCATTATAGCTAACTTCACACACCCACAAACTAAACAATACATTGGATTTCAACAATTATTTTTGGTTCCCTTCATATGCGACTTAATTGATTATAGTTGATGTTCTAGCTTTTGGGTAGTGACAAGACACACGAGATCCGTTATGTGCACACGGGTAAAAAAGTGGTCGTTTCAAAGTGTTGCCTATTACCTAGTTAAAGATGCCCCAATAATTGTTCACTACAACCATCTCAAAAATGGCAAATACTTATGCACAAATACCCCAATATTTGTGTGCTATGGATACCAATAAAGTTGCACAACTCCTCTAAGTAAACTCTGAAAATTCTAATTATTGGAGATAAAGTGGGCAGCTATTGATACATGTAAAATTTATTAATGGGCTTTTAATTATCATTTTTTAATTTCTTTAAAGTTAGTAATTGAGAGGTTGGGTGAGCAAGGAGTGAACCATAATTGAAACATGGAGAAATTGGTGCTCTTCTCCTAACATTATTCTATTACTGTTTAGTTTTTTGTTCTTAAAGTTAGCTTTTAGTTTATGGTTTCATACAAGGGTTGAATTTTGTTAATGTTTTTAAAGATTTTTTGATGAGTTTTTTCTTTTTAATTAACTTGTTTTTGAAGTGGAAGTGGAATATTTTAGATAAAAAAATATAAAATGGTATGTATATAGATAGTTTGTATTTTTGAAAAAAAAATAGAAAAAATGTTATATAAATTATTATATGGATATAAAAGTCTTTAAATTAGTAAGATAATTTTTTTTCCTTTTTCATTACCATTTTTTTTAAATTTTAAAAGGAAAGATTTATCCATATTTATTCAATACTAGTCTAAGACTTTGGTTGTAAAAAAGTAAAAATGGAAGGCCACTCTATGATAATAGTGAACACTACAGAGAAAAGGTCACAAATTTGGAAAATTAACAACCTCCTTCAACAATTTTGGTCACTCTTTGATTCATTGGATAGATATAGTGTTTGACATATTTGTAGAGAAATTAATGAAGAAGCAAATATACTTGCCACTTCTACAATCAACATGACTTAAGAACATGTAGATGGCGTAAATCACACACTAAAATTTGATTTCTAGGCTTAAAAGTGTTAAACACTCAGATTTGACTGACATTCTCTAGGCTTAATATGTTGCTCAGTGTGTGTTGTTTAAGGCTAGCCAAGAAAATGTGATCAATTCTAAGTTGATTTATGGCAAAAATCAAACTTAAGTTACTCGAATGAGATTGTTTTATATTAGTCTTAAACTATCATAATGAAATTTATTACAACAATTATGATTTGGTGAACTAAGGGATTTCATAAGATGCAACATAAAAAAAAAACAATTTAGAGATTTTGTTCATGTCAACCATGAATATCTCTTGAACAATGCTATGAATGAGGCCAAGTGATGATAATTATAATGATGAGATGAGATTCCTATACACTTTCAAGAAATGGAAAATTTCTAAAGGAAATCAATAGAAGCTAAATGGATCCACTTGTGTGCGTGGTGTCTTGGTTCACCCAAAGTGGTTTGCTCCAATATCCAATGCAATGGATGTTGGGGGGGGATTAATGAAAAAATGATCATCATTATGGGATAAATATAGACATTTCATTGATGTTCATGGCAATACTTTTTGATCTTCAAATAGATAAGGAATTAGTAAATAAAATGGTAAAGTGTTGATCAAGAGTCAATTCCTAGGAGATCTAAATGAAGTCATTACAACTATGATGTATTGTTCTATATTACCTCCTATGAATGGGTTTTACTAATTAACAATAGTGTTATTAGTTACATGAAGACCTCTCATTGAAATATGATTGTCATAGGAGATGAGAATGCAAAAAAAAAAGCATCCAAAATAGTATTCAACTATAATAAATGTAGACATTGCTTGGTTTAATGCACCCATTTTTTATAACTCTAAAGATGAATACAATATGTCAATTAAATATACTAGTGGTGATATTTATATAGAGAATGATGATAATTATTAAAAATAAATATAAATTACAAGATTTTTTAAGGATGGAAGCCATTATAAGATTTTTGTAATCTTTTCCTATTTTTTATTTTCTATGAGGTTTTTGTCAAAACTCAAAATTGCAAGGACTAAAATTTCTCGTTTTAATTTAAGATTTGCAATTATTTATACAAGACTATTTAATACATATCTCGAGGAACAATTTATTTAAATAGTAACCTTATAACTAATATTTAAATCATTTTATAAAAAACTTCTTTAGAAATAAAATAAGAGCTCAAACTCTTTTTATAAAATTGTAATTTTAAGTCTTTATTTTAATGTGACCAAAATTATCTCATGATTTCATTATATTTTAAAATATGTCTATAAACTTAATCACATTTTAGCATTTTCAAGCTTGTTTCAATTTTATTATATATTCTATTATTTTCAAATTTCATTTCTTCAATGGCCGCATCCTTAATTTAAATTTATATTTTAATACAACCAAAATTAACTCTTAATAATATGTTGATATATTTCTAAACCTTAACATTTTTTATCAAGTTTTTTATTTATTTTCAAAATTTGCATCTTTAATTTAAAATTTGAATTTTATGAAAAATAAATGATGACTTTACTACTAATACATTTTTTTTATAATATTTCTCTTAATTTTATTTTATTTTCAACTCACTACTAGATCTAGACAATATTTAAGATATATTTTATTATTTTCAAACTTAACTTTTAACTCTTAGTTCTATTATATTCAATTTACTTTAAAACTTATCAACTTTAACTTCATTATATTTTAATTTTTTGATAAATTATATTTTCAAACATAGTTGCTAGCTCTTATTTTTATTACATATTAATATGTTTTATTAAAAGTGAAGAAAGGTTTTTGAAAGGAACCCTATCCCTTTTACAACAATGAAGTATAGAGAATTAAACTCCCAACAGAGGGACAATTAAATATGAGAGGAAATTTCAATATAACATCAATGATGTTATATAACAAGACAACGTCAAAGTAACAACACATGTTATTAAAATTGTAAGGAATTTTGGGCAACTTCCACTTTTTGTTTTCCATTGAAGAACTTTAGGCGATCATCCATAATTTTATAGGTGGTTGTAGAGATTTGAAATCTTTAGCCAAATCTCAGCTATGAGTCGTCGCGACTCCAACTACCTACCCGTCGGCTAACTAACTGACCGCCGTATCTCATTATTACCGACGACAACATAAACATAATATACCAACATAACATAATGATTATTCCCGTCAACATCATCCCCCCCAAGAAAAGAAGTCGACTCCGACGACTTAATACAAAATAGAGATGAACGGCAGGATCTACTGACGCCAGTCGGGCCCGGATCTTATACACTTGCTGCGTCCTCGCCTGAAAACCTTTTCTGCTACCAGCCGATGCTCAAGTGCGGATTTCACCAATATTGCTTCCTTTGCCATCACAGTCCTCCTGTGCCTAACCCAAACTTGTCTACAAAACACATTTTTCAGTCTCAGCTTCCACCAACTGCTACTCAATTGATATTGTCTCCCTAGCCAATTTGTCCTCGATAGCCACCCGTGCTGCTCTCCCAGCATCCAACTCCTGGGTACGCTGAACTAAGTCTCACGCGACTAGTGCCTCCAACCTGGTGGTCAGCTCCTCCCGAGCCCTCTGTGCATCCACCAAGGCAACCTCACGTCCAGCCGAGACATACTCTGAGTTCCTCAAAGCGTACCAGTCATGCCTGGAGGTGGCCACAATCCATTGGCACAAATGCTAGGAGACACCTGAAATCCTCCATCACACTCCCCAAAGGCTAAAAACTGAACTGAATAACTCCCTGGTGTCATACAACTATGCGGACCTGCAATGCCTTCCCTCAAACTCTGTTTGTTCGCAACCTCCAAATCCGTCTCCCTCTACGGCTTATTTCTTCCCCGCCAATGCTTAGCTGTAGGCTTCTTTCTCTGCAGGCTTCTTTCTCACAGTACGGACAAGCAGGCACAACACTTCCCGTGGTATTCTGTAGCTCAAAAATAAACTGGGGGTCTGGGGGCAACGCCCCCAGCGGGGTCGAGGGGCAGCGCCCTAGCGGGGTCGAGGGGCAGCGCCCCCGCCGCCAACACCAATTTACAACCTTCAGAACCCCACGAAAGTCCATGGCGCACTGCATTTCTGTGATATTTCAAGATGCCAAAAACCTTTCTTTTCTACTCTGAATTTCCAGTGTCCTGGCTTCAAACTCCAGCAAATCATTTGAAATCTAGCCGTCGTCGTTTTTTTTTTTTTTTTTTTAGGCTGCTGCGCGTTGGTGTGCATAACCCTTGCTGTGCGTGTTGATCAGGCCGTGCGGTGCGTGGTCGGTGTTGTGCGGTGTGCGGTGTCTTATCCTTGCGCGGCGGTGTCTTCTTTCTATCCTCCGTGTGCGGCGTGTTGTTCCTTTTTTCCCTTTGCTCGGCGTGGCGGCTTCTCCTCTCCTCGACGTTCCTTTTTTTTTTCTTCCTTTGTGCGGCGTGGCGTGGTGTTTTGTTCATCGGCTGCTGTGCGGCGTTTATATTCCCGCGGCCTTCGGTGGCTTCCACCGCACGGTGGTCCCACCGCACGATGGTGCCACCGCATGGTGGTCCCACCGTCGGTAGTTCCACCGCACGGTGGTCCCATCGTCGGTGGTTCCACCGCACGGTGGTGCCATCTGCTGTGTCCACTTTTTCTTTCTTTCTTTTTTTTTGACCGTACGGTCGCCTGTCATACGACCGTATGTTTTTTTTTTTTTAAAAAAATTTATTTATTATTCCTCATCTCCTAATTTAGATGTCTTAGAGAGTCATCTGCTCGGGTCCCGTGTCTCTAGGATTGCCCTTCATCCTTCTCGGTTTTCCTCGCTCGAGAGTCTCCTGTTTTGGTCCTATACCTGGCGAGTCGCCTGCCCGGCCTCTCGATTCCCCTTCCATCCTCTCGGGTCCCCCTTTGGGCTCTCGGGTGTCCGTCCGGCCTCTCGGGTCCCCTGCGCGCTTCGCGTGGTAAGGTTTCAATTTGTACCCGTTGGTGGCCAATCTATTTTCACTGGTCATTGAAAGACCTGGAACCACAAATTCTACAGGGACCACGACCTCCTTCCCGTCCATAAGAAGAAGAAGGATAATAAAGATTTTGAAGGCTGCGGCCTTCCACACAGGGTTCCAATCGGTGCCGACACTCTTCGAATTATTTACGTCGCCAGGGTTTGGGGCGTCTCCCTTCCAATATTCTTTGTATTCCGGCAGGTACACCTCTGTTGGTTGCTCTGGTTCCTCTACTTCGAGCCTGTAGCTTTGGAACATTTCGTAATCCTCCATTTGCCAGTGGAAGAGCCCGTTAATCGAGCATACCTCATCTTCAGAACATCCCTCCAATTCTAGCACCCCTTCACTGTTCAGCTCCATCGTGTTCTTGCCCTTGCTTTCATCGGGACCCCCTTCCCCTTTATTAGAGTCCTCCGAGTCCGAGTCGGAAGAGGTGAGCTCTTCGCCAACATCTTGGGTGTGTAGGTCGATGGTATATTTCCGCCCTCCCTTCTCCATGGAAAGTGTATTTTTCTTCCAGTTGTGGTTTACCCTTGCGTTGATCAACCACGCTCTCCCCAGGATGGCGTCATAGCCTTTCTTCTTTGAGGGAATAACCACGAAATCTAACAAGAATGGTTGCGTACCAATCGTCACTTGTTGGGCCATCAACAGGCCGAGTGGCTTAATGCCGTGTTGGTCTACTCCCACCAGGTTGAATGTGGGTGGCCACAGGGTGGGCTTCCCCAGCCGCTTCCATGTTTCTTCTGGTAGTACATTCACCCCAGATCCACCGTCCACAATGGTGTCCTTCAGAATGGTCCCACGGATACCCATTTCTACCACAGCTGGGTGTCTACCACTGCTCAAGGCTAGTAACATCGGGTCAGTCGAAGGGCTGACGGAAACCTCCACCTGTGGTGTACTCTTCGTAGCGGTGGCGGGAACCCCTACCTGTGGTGCACTCGACGATGTGGTGGCGGGAACCCCTATCTGTGGTGCACTCGACGATGTAGTGCTTTGCACATTGGTGAGGATGGCAGTCCTCAATTGTGGCATAGAGTCTAGAAGGTCTTTTACCTTTATCGGCACCTCCATCTGCAAGATT